>NC_041398.2:91675415-91922915 GCF_900747795.2 Erpetoichthys calabaricus | reverse complement strand
TAACGTCATTTACCTTCGTTCCCGCCTCCTCCATTAGAGTATATGGACAAAAAATAGGTTCCAGTTATGACCATTACACGTAGAATTTCGAAATAAAACCTGCCTAACTTTTGTAAGTAAGCTGTAAGGAATGAGCCTGCCAAATTTCAGACTTCTACCTACACGGGAAGTTGGAGAATTAGTGATGAGTGAGTCAGTCAAACAGGTTCCAGTTATGACCATTACGCGTAAAATTTCGAAATAAAACCTGCCTAACTTTTGTAAGTAAGCTGTAAGGAATGAGCCTGCCAAATTTCAGACTTCTACCTACACGGGAAGTTGGAGAATTAGTGATGAGTGAGTCAGTCAGTCAGTCAGTCAGTCAGTCAGTGAGTCAGTGAGGGCTTTGCCTTTTATTAGTATAGATATATATATATTGTGAAGAGGGGGGGAACTTCAAATCTACAAAACACACACAGTTTATTTCTCTTTTCTTACACACAACACAGCACAAGCACAGTGCCCAAAGACTCACAGTCCTTTTCTTTCTTTCTTCTGCCACCTCTACTCCACTCCTCACAGCTCCCTCCTCTTCCACCCGACTCCGGCTCTCTGAATGGAGTGAGGTGGCCCCTTTTATAATGCACCCGGATTTGTTCCAGGTGCTCCCTGATGATCTCCCTGCAGCACTTCCTGGTGTGGCAGAAGTGCTGCATGGGCACCCGGTGCACCTGCTTCCTGGTTCGGCAGCACTTCCTGGTGTGCCTTAGTCCTTTGGGTGCCCCCTGGCAGTGGCCACTGATCCCCACAGTGTTGAGTCTTCCAGTTCCGTGGCTCCCACACAATCCAGAATGGCTGTTTGCGTCCTGGGGAAGGAATTGCCCCTCTCCCAGTCCTCTGCTTCTCCAGGCCTCCCGGTGGGGCCAGGTCCCCGGCCGTCTATCACAATATATATATAAAATTTTATGCTGTGGTTTACTTATTTATTTATTTATTTTTCAGATGTTGTGGGCAACACTTTGAAAATGTCTGGCATAACAAGTTGACTGTAGCTGTCATTGTATCATGAATTTTCTGCACGTGCCAACTTCTGATGTCATTCTCTTCAATAATATGTACAGTATATAAGGACAGGATCTGGAAATGCTATTCATCTGAACAATAAATAAAGAACAACTCACTTTCTTTTTGCTGTTGTTACAATATTTCAGACAATCAGCCTCTGTTTGGCTTATTAACTTTGAATTTTGCATTGCCTTTATAACTCAGCATTATTAATTGTACCACTTACCAGACCTTGCCTGTTTATTTAGTATAAATTAACCTGTCTCTTGTAAACTCTGCAATTCTGAAGTAGTAGCAATTGAAGGTGGAAACCTTTTCCCCTTTAATGGATAGGCCTTCACAGCTATCGCTCCAGATCTTTCTCTTGTTTTCCCAGTTACAGGTTAAATGTCAATTTTTTTTACATTTTCTTATTTTACCTTAGCATCCTCTTCATCACTGCATGATGATCAAGATTATCTTAAATGTTAGTTGTTTTTGATGATTCACAGGTATCATACAAACGTTTTATCCACTGGTAAACAACAGCTTTATGCAAATAATTATCGGCAAACACAAAATTTATTTAGATTAGATTAACTTTATTAATCCCACAGGAAAATTCAGGAGGTTTTAAATTAAAGGAGGTTTTATGTTCCACTTTACAATGTTTCACACAAAATTCAGTGCACAAACATTTCTTCTATTTTTTTCCAAATTTTAGTATAAAATCAATCTCTGGATACATTTTTCTCAACACTGGCATTAGAAAAATGGCTTTCTCATGGGATAGATAAACCTTTCTCCTTTGTACACACCTCAGCTGAAGTCACCATCCCTATTTTATGACCTAAAATACAGAAAGAATAAGAACTTTTTTATAAGATTTGGGAAACTATATTTATTGTTCCTATAAATCGTAATCAACAGTAGACTGACTGTAAACCTGGCCTTTGGCATTGTACCAGTGCAAGAACTGTGGCATGTTGTAAGTCGGGTGATCAGATGTGATGGCTTCTAGAAGGAACCTGATCTTGTTTGCTATCTTTCTGTCTAACTATATGTGGATATAAAATTTTGATTGTTAGAAAAATAAAAAGTTAAAACCAGAAAGTGCATAGCTGAATGTTAAAAAATAATTCTTTCTCTAAACAAGCCTCTCATTGTTTCCTGAATCTCAACAGAAGCGTACGTCATAAAGAGAAATGACTTAAGTAGCATTTTAGCAGTAATTGCAGTTGCCTTTGTGGAGTGACATTGTTTTTATTGCAATACATTTCAATTTGAAACAGCCTCAAGCACTTTTTAAATTGAAATAAGTTTTTCCATTTTTATTCTAAAATAGCTCTCTGGCTGTCTGCCAGTTCTCATATTTTTTTACATGTGAAATCAAGAATAAATATGTTTAACTAAGCAATACAGGAATTTAACCATGATTACCAAGAAAGAAACCTTGGTGTCCTTTCTTGAGAATCCCCACTCCCATAAGCTTTATTGCATATGCAGAACAGCTCATTTTTCCAGATTGTTTGGCATATAAAATTATATCATAAATTAAATAACTTAATCAGAACTAACACTGAATCAATAGTGAGAATTTGTCATTGCTTTGACTTTCAGACATATTATTTTCTCTCTGGACCATTTCATTCATCAATCAAAAAAATATGATCACTCTTTTAGGATAAATCAGATGTATTATTATATTGTGCAATAGTTTGCTGATTGTCATCATTATACATTTAAAGTTTTTACATCACCTGTTGCTTTTAATGTTTGGTTTAATTTCATTATCAATAAACCCTTTGCTGGTCAAGTTAAGGAGCTCATGATTTGCTGATACAAGACAAATGGTCAAATTCTCATATTATGTAAATGTTACAAATGCATACTCTGGCCTTTGGAATGTGATGCTAAAATGTTTATTTTTCTGAAACTAAAGTGTAAAGAATTCCTCAATAAATGCATTATTAATTACTTGTATGCAATTTATTTATATAAAAATATACATACATACATTCCAACACCAAAACATAATATTCTTCACCAAGTTTTGTTTATTGCTATGTAGTTGGTCAACCTTTTAACATCTGACATATATAATCTAACCCTCACAATGGCATGCTTAAAAACTCCAGCTTCCAGTTTCTGTAACCTATTCTTCCAGACCTTTTTCATGTCTTAAAAAAGGTTTATTAGCACTAAATTGAGAAACTATGGAGACAGCCTGAACTCTGGAATGTAAACGTTGTTTCAGATCATTACTGTGTAAATCCCAAACATTCTTCACTGCTCCTGCTGCCCCTGAGAAAAGTACATGTACTGTAGCATTTGAGTAATTCCATCTACTAAAATACTGCACCTGCAAATTCTGTAAGCCTGTCTTTGGTGATGATGACGCAAAACATCTTGATTTGTAACTCAGTACAGAATGCTAAAAGAATGCTGTAAGAAATATTGTTTAAAGTATACAATAATCTCACATTACTCATGCAAAACAGAGAAATAAAATTCCTTATATAAAATTCTTTGCAATCAGTGAAACAAAGAAAAGTAAAACTTTGTAAAAGTACATGAGGAAAAGTGAATGACAGAGAAATTATACTGAATGTTGAATACTTCAATTTATGATCAAAATTACAAAGACAGTAACAAGGAAAATAAGGCACTGCATTGCATATCAGTTATTCTTTAGTTAATATAACAGGACTTTTAATAAGCACTATCAAAAAGTAAATAATATTACAGTACCTGCAGACTCCCGTGACCCTGTAGTTAGGATATAGCGGGTTGGATAATGGATAGATGGATGGATGAATCAGGTATTAAATATGGTGGAAATCCCTTAAGGCCATGTTTAGCAAACACAATGCAAAGTGTTTAAGCAGGTTGTCAAGGAAAGGATTTAAGTTTAAATGGATGAGATATTTAACTTCTGCTATTTGAAAAGCAACACTCCCTCACAGTGAAAATTAGATTTGTACAAGAAGTTTTACATATGTGACCAACAGGCAATTGAAAATATTAAAATTACACAAAATACATACAGTGGTTACAACCTAATAGACTACATCAGGAAAAAAAGGGCACACTCATGGCCGGTTTTAGTCATTCATTTATTCTTACATCCAAAACCAGATATTCACATCATAATCCAGTAGCCAAGCACCATATAAAGCAAGGCATACACAGAATGCGAGACAGAAAACTGTGACATTTGATTGTCACCAACAATCTAGCAGCATCTTTCGACTATGAAAGGAAACCGAAGCCACAGGAAGAACCCTGTGTAAAAAAAGAGGAAGCCATAGGAATCCAACAGAAAATGTGCTTTTTAACATAGAAAGAAGCAATTTTAGTCATTATGATATGCTGGATTATTCATATTAGCAATTTTTTCTAATTGTGAAGTAAAAAGCATACAGTATTTCAGTCTTCAAATGACATCTAATGTACACAGTCGCACAATTTTCACTTAACTGCACACAACCTCAATTGTATTTATAGCACAGTTTTTAAAATTCATTTTAGTTTTAGAGTAAAGGAAACATGCATTTTATACAGTAAAGCTTATCCAAATTAAATCAAGTCACCATGCACTACCTTTCCAACTGTAAATAAATTTAAGATGTGTCTTGATAGACAAAGTCTTATATTAATTTTTGCCCCAAAAAATGTACTAGGGCTTATTTTCAGGGGATGTCTTATATTTATTCATGTAGAACAATATACATTTATCCAAATACCGTCATGTCATCTTCTTCTGGAATATCGTCATAACTCTTCACGTTCAAACCCTGAATTCCAGACTGAATTACTTGCTACTCTAGCTGCTTTTAGGATCCTACAGGATAGATGTGCGTGCTTCGATGTTTGATGAATGGTTCGATGTGGTGAAGCAAAATGCCGACATACAAATGCATTTGTGGTCCTTTGATATTCAAGCGTTGCATATTCTACCAACGTAATAATACGATATATTTTAAAAGAGTCTCACATACCATCTTCTTTGCCGTCTTTTTTTTTTACACCTTCACAATGTACAGCGGTGTATTTAAGCCACAGAGAAAAAAAATAAGGACATCATGAAAATGTCTATTTTGTGATTAAAGTAAAAATTTCGTCTTTAACCTTGAAATGTCCACTTTAACCTCATAGTTTACTTTATCATTAAAGCAGACCGTCGTAAACATCATCTTAAAACCGACCCAGTTGTTAAATCGCTACGTGCTTCTGGGGCTTCCTCCTGACCTGACAGCAGCGGCAAGCAGCATCGCCTCATAGAAAAAATTAAATTTGTAGTATTCCAGCTCTCTGCACATTTAGAATTTTTAGATTTATACTTGATATCACTTTCATGATGAAATACATTAAAATATGCATGTTACATTAAATCGTTAACTTCGTTTAAATAATGAATACTGTTAATAGTTACACATATGGGGTGGCACAGCAATAGTGCTGCTGTCTTGCAGGGAGTCATGTCCCTTGTGATCCCTGACTGGAGTTTGCATGTTTTCCTGGTGGGTTTCCACAGTGTGCTCAGTCTTCCATCCAAAGACATGAAGGTTTGGGGATTTGGTGAAGCTACAATGACTCCAGTGTATGTGTGTGCTTGTGTTCACCTTGCGATGAGCTGATGCCCCGTCCAGTGATTTTGTTTCTGTCTTGTGCCGATGCTGCTGGAATGGGCACATCCCTGAATTGATCGATGCAATCATTAAACATCCTTTTCAGAGATATTTTTTTCTCTGAATTCACTGTTGTAATCTTCTTTATTTATTTATCTGGTTTGTACAATGCTATATACTGTATACCCTGACGTTCTTTCTTATATTCTGTAAGTGCCTTGAGCATGGGAAAGGCGCTATATAAATAAAGTGTATTATATTTTATTATTAAGGTGTCCTCGGAATTTAATGGATGTTTCAGGCACATGCATCGCATCACGTGAAGTATAAACCTGGCCTTAGGCTTCTTACTTTTCAGCTGACGATCTTGACTAGGGCTTATTTTTGGGGTAGGGCTTATATTACAGAGCAGCCTGAAAATCATGCTGGAGCTTATTTTCAGAGTAGGTCTTATTTCTGGGGAAACACAGTAGCAATGTTGACCAAAGGAAGAGCATCTAAATAAAGTCCTGTGATATGGCCGACCATTCATCCCGGCCAATACCCCCAGGCCGCCAGGTGGGGCTCTCCCTGCAGCATGGCGGTGCCCAGAATACCAGCAGGGAATCATGGACAGTGGAGTTTTCCTTTACAGCCCTGCTGGATACCTTGGGGGCCAACAGAGGACGTTGCAGGGAGGCCCAGAGACTCATACGTGCACTATAACCAGGAAGTACGTCTTAGTCACACCGACAGAAGGAAGTGGAGGGTGCTTTGTGCACGTATTTGTCCGAATAAAAATTATTATTGGACTTTTACCTGGTGTCTGGCGTTTGATCCGAGGGTTCAAGGGAGCGATAGCTCCCCCTATATGTCACAGTCCAAATAAGTACAAATATCTTTTTTCTCTATATCTATACTGTTACTAAAAATGTTCACTGTCCAAAATACCAATATCAAGCATTATTAACTATAAAGTGAGTAACTGAGCTTATATTAATGCAAAGGATTACAAATTGTATAAACTCAAAACTATATCTGGTCTACAATGGACTTTTCAAGGTATATTCAAATGAGATATGCAACTAAGGAACATTTCCAGTACAACTGAACTTATTCTTAACTAAAAACAAATTATATATTGTTTAGAGTACAAACAAGCTGTTAAAAGATATTGGTATAAGAATTAAAAGTGGAATCTACAACCACATTTATGTATAAAGTTGTATTTATAAACCTTAGTGTTATCTTTTAACCAATGAATTATTTACAATATTTTACAAACAATGATTTATAGAGTATGTTTTGGTAGCAGGAATTACTTTATCTGTAATTCTACACGGAACTTCTACAGTAGCTGTGTTACCCAAGACAATGGGCCTCAGTTATAGTGCCATTAATTAGTCTGATTTATCAGAAGTTCTCTGTAAGTAACTTGTAAGTACTTTTCTGTGTACAATATTTGAATTTTGTTTTAACCAGGGGATAATAATATTGTTTCACTTGAGTTGCTTACTGTTTAACATGCTACATACAGTGCTTGATTGTGCTGGTGTCAAAGAGATTGCAGCAGAAATCCATATTAAAGTGATACTTGATAATGTTACAAAGTTGATTTAAAGCTGATTCATTCAAAGCTAAAAACTGGTAAAAAGTCTCCATTAGCATCAAAGCCAAAAATTTGTTCAGTATACAATGGATTTGAATAAAAATCTAGCAAGAAAAAAAAAAAAGTTACTAATTAGTTTCACCGAAAATTCTTCTTATCACAATCTGAAAGACAGCACCTCCTTCAACTATAGAAATGTTGAACTCTGTTAAATCATGGCTGTTAATTTTTGGTGGGTTTTTTTTTGTATTTACATTTCTTCTTTGTTTTTTTATCCTTAAAAAGTGCTTAACACTGATCACTAATTGGCATTGAGAACTTGATGATGATATGCAGGTGGACAACAGTAATGTCTTTTTCAAAAAAGCAAGGCTACGCACTGATAAAGAATTGTTATGTAATGAAGTGCATGCTTGGACAAGTGCATCATGTCACCAGAAATCCATGACATGGATTAAAAATGGACAGTGATAGAAAATGTGCATAAATTCATGGTGAGACCAATATGTAAAGGCAAAGGAAAAAAACTATGGGGATTCTGAAACTGCACAATTTCACCCACTGAACAGTTCTACGAACAATGTACATCTTCTGTGCTTGACCATGTCTGCAGCCTTCTGCACCCAAGTATAAGCGGACCTTAACTAGAGTAATTGATTTATGTCACATCCTGTACTGCTGGTGATGCAAAATGTGCTACTAGATCACTAAAAGTTAAACTATGACAGGGAGAAACCTAAAGAAGGGCAGGACATGGTCAACTAATTTCTTGATTGGGCATTACATTAACGTGGCAATAAATACATAAACTTGATGGGTGCAAATCACCACAGTGCTCTGACAAAAATATAATTAACATAATAATTTGTGTAAGACACAAAATAAATACGCATTAAGCACATGCAAAATAAAGAAAATTGACAACAATATTGTATGATGACATTCAATGTATCACTTTATGATAGCCCCTTAACATTGTAACACATGGTCATAATGTTAAATCTCTTGAAAATTAAAATGTAGGCCAAAGAATGGCAGAAACAGAAAATTAAAAGTCCCAGAATTGTTTAAAATGTGCTCAGCAGGTTGACACATGTGACACTTGGTACTGGTAAAACAGGTCACAAGATCTGTGCAGGGAGTTAGCCTTACTAGTAGCTTTGATAATGAATATGTGGTTAAATAGTTTAGAATTAGCTGTTTTTGAGGCCTTGATAGTTCTGGATTCAAACTCTTTTTCATCCATCCAGCCCACAGGGGTCGATATATAGTAAACAACATTTAATTCTTGGATGCTGGCCTGTTTGTCCAAGTTGATGACCTTTTTTATACGCTTCTGGTGTGGATAGTGGTGAGTGTGTGTGTATATATATATATATATATATATATATATATATATATATATATATATATATATATATAGGAGTCACGAGGACGGAAGCCCAGAGTACTTCCGGGATGCTTGAGGACTGATGATGTGGGTCAAGGAATATATAAAGGACTGTTCAAGACCCAGCAAGCGGAGTCGGAGTTGGGAGGGTGTGTGACGGAGCTGCTGGGAGTGGAGGATTATTGTATTATTGATTATTGATATTTGGGAATTGTGGTGATTGTGGTGTTTCGTGCACTTTATTTAAGAAAAGAATTAAAAATTATACTTGGTGCTTTTATACATGTGTCCTGTACGTCTGTCTGTTGGGTTTCACAGGGCAACAGCGCCCCCTAGCATCCACAATATATATATATATATATATATATACATGAGGTGAGACACAAAAATATCCAGATTGGTAAAAAAATATATATTTATTGATGAATTACAGCAGGGGTCCTCAAACACGGTCCTGGAGGGCTGCAGTGGCTACAGGTTTTCATTCCAGCCAGCGTCCTAATTAGAACTCAGTCCTTGCTGATAATGATAGTCGGTGTTTAACTCTATGTCTTGTTACTGCTTTCATTCAGTAAAGACAAATTTTAGTTATTTGTAGATCAGAGGTCCTCAATTACAGTCCTGGAGGTCTGCTATGGCTGCAGGTTTTCACTTTAACCAATTTCTTAATTAGAACCCTTTTATTTACTAATAAAGCAATTCGTTTTTTGGGCTTAGTATTAGTTTTCCTGCCTGTTACCATTCAGAACCCTTAATTGCCTATTTTAGATTTTAGCAGCTGCATTTAAGTTTTAATTGTTGCCTGTTTTCTTAATCAAACATTAGTTAATAATGAGATGCAGATAACCAATAAACCAGCAGCTCTCCAGCTAACATGCTTACCATGAAGTGTCTGTGATAAAAATGCTTAGAAATGAATGAGAGGGAAATTGGAAGGGCTATTAAATTTAAATCTGTTCTGGTCCACAAAACACATGGATAATGTTCTCACAGAATGAAACTCTGCAGTGCAATTAAAATTGGTCTTGGATGAATGCAAGCATTAACAAGCTAAATAGTTCAATACCAAGTTTCATTATTAGTATGGACTGCTTTCTAATTACGAAACTAGTTGGAATAAAAACATGCAGCCACTGCGGCCCTCAAGGACTGTGATTGAGGACCCCTAAATTACAGCATTCTAAATATTGTCACCTTCTATATAGTCCCCCTCCTGATCTCTACACCGCTCCATACATATCTTCCATTGATTGAAACAGTGCTGGAAGTCTTCTGGCTTGAGGCTCTTCAACAGGCTTGCCATTTTTGTCTTCACTTCATCCATTGAAGAAAAATGTGTTCCCGTCAGGTCACTTTTGATTTTCTGGAACAAGTAAAAATCACAGGGAGCTAGGGAGGATGATCGAGGACAGGAAAACGAGAAAATTTGCAAGAAATTTGATGTTGATTCGCTGTTCGATTTTTTGACCTGACATTATCGCGGCAACTTGTGTAGCGATTGTTGTGCAAATGTGACAGGGGTATTCACAGGATATACTGTACCTAGAACGCATGTAGGAGGGAATATAGTTCTATGGTTCATGTCCGGCCGACGTCCAGACGGTTTTCCAGGAAAGCCACGAGCACAGTCCGGTTATTTTTGTGTGTGTGTATATATATATATATATATATATATATATACATATATATACAGTAAAGCCTTGATTATCTGTCAGTGGATGGATAACAGCATAGCTACACAGATATAGAGTAGATTAGTTTAGTGAATAGTCATTTATTTACAAAACAAAACTACATTAACAAAATTAATTAATTCATATAATATTGTAACGATTAGCCTAATAAACAAATACAACTCAGAGGTTCTGGAGTTTTCTACGTTTAACTTGGAGTCTTTGTTCTGCAGCAAACGGTGCCCTGTCTTATCTGGGTTACAGAGCACACCTCCAAAACAATAAAAGAAAGCTTTTCCTACCAGTTAATTGATCTCCTGCCAGTTATGTTCTCTTTTTCTCTATACTGCAAACACTCCTGCTTATTGTCTTGACTCCCTACTCAAAAACTCCTTCCACTGCACTTTCCTTTTCCTCCTAACTTCTGCCACTCATCTCCTAAGAGGCCTATCCTCCCCTTACACAGCAGAAGCCCTTCGACCACTTCCATCACTTACAGCATTCATTCCACCCTTTCTGCTCCCGCACAGTGCATCACAAGTTGCCTGCAACAAAACATAATATAACAGAATTTAAAAAGAAAATTACAATACAGAAGAACATATCATTCATTGACGTGTTTTTCAATTTTGTCAGCATCACACTTTATATCTGTCATTGTTGTTCTTCCTACTCCATAAATTGAAGCAATACTTGAATCACTTTGGCCGTTTCATACATGTTTAATAATTTCAATTTTTATTGTGACAATTCCAACACCACATGCATATGTTTATCGGCCATTAAAATTTATAGTAGATTAATTATAAACAAAGTAAAAAGATACGAAACACTATTAAAACTGCAGCTACTTAACAGACACTGTGATTTCAAAATGTAGCATGACACGTGGTGCTGGGGAAAAACACTACGCACTAGTACAAGGGAGAGTTGATTCAACGTACAAAGCTTGCAGTGTACCGCATGGCAGAAGTACTGTAGTACGGTAATAGTTAGGCGCTGCATGCGTGATAGGAGGCCTGACGGTTAACGGAGATTGATGGTTAATCGAGTGACAGATAATCAAGGTTTTATTGTATATATATATATATATTGTGATATGTGGCCAGCCGTTCATCCCGGCCAATACCCCCAGGCCGCCAGGTGGAGCCCTCCCTGCAGCATGGAGGTGCCCCGAATGCCAGCAGGGAATCCTGGACAATGCAGTTTTTATCCCCAACCCTGCTGGATGCAATGGGGGCCGTTAGGGGACGCTGCAGGGAGGAACAAGAATTATTTGCCCTACGCCCCGGAAGTACATCCAAGTCACATGGACAGGAGGAATGACGTGCTTCCGGGGTGAAGAAGAAAGGATGTTTTGTCTGACCCGGAAGTGTTCCGAGTCACGTGGACAGACAGGCCGAAACACTTCCAGGTCAAGGACTATAATAGGACTTTGGGAAATCCCTGACGTCGAGCTGAGCTGGGTGGAAGGTTGGCAACGCGTCTGGGAGTGGAGGATTGTGATTGTTTATTGTATTGATAATTGTATTGTATTGATATTGTATTGGTTTATTATATGAGTATTGTGGAGTGTAGGTGCTTTGTGCACTTTAATATTGTCCAAATAAATAATTATTGGACTTTTACCTGGTGTCTAAAGAGTGGTCTGAGGGTTCAAGGAGTCGAGAGGACCTCAATCTGTCACTATATATATATATATATATATATAGTACTGGGGGGACTTTGGCAGCCAGTCTGCCGCTCACGTTGTGAAGACTAGGGCTGAACATACCCCAAGGAGGTGCGGTGACTCCTCCGAAACCCCCTCTTAAACGGTGATACAATGGGAAACAAATACAGTATTTTTTTTTTACCTCCTCTTTGCTCGATCAGCTGCTGAATTGCTGCTGCTGCTGCCGTGCCGCATGATCTGTATCTCACGCAGTGCTTCGAACATTTAAAAGCCTGTACAGCAGCTGTCCTACTCTTTGTCTTTTATTTCCGGGCGTGGTTAAATCTCTTGGCACTCTTGGTTAAGTCTCGTCTCGCGGGAAGTAAGTCCTTGATATTTTTTAGTTTATAATTTAAAAATGGAATAAGAATCTGACAATCTAACAACATCACATTAAAATTCGATAAATTCTGAAACAATGATACCAAATATATATATGTAGGTTTTAAAATAAGGTTTAAAAATAAGCCCGATTTAAAGCATGACAAAAAATGTGACATAAAATCGTTGCACAAAATCGTTGCACTTTTATGCTTAGGATTTTATATATATATAAAAGATATGCATTTTATAATAATATTGTAATACATAACACACTTGCATATTATATTAATGTATATATATATATACACTAGGGGATATTTAAGAACGAAATAATGCAAAGGATGCTATGTCTTTGATATTTTATATGTCAGCCTGTAATGATGCTGTGTGGTTGCTTGGCATGTTTTGCACATTCAGTGTAGACCATTACATCATGGCAGCCTTGATCTGAAGACGGCTGCTTGCATTAGGCATGTGTCCAAACTTTAAAACCATCAAAGGAAAGATTATCCAAGAGACTAGTGCTCATAGAAAGAATTATTTAGTAAACAAATATTGTTTTTGACATTTGTTTGGTTTAAGCAATGATCTTGGTTTAGTCTATTTTGGTGAAATAATATAATGGTATTCTGCACTACTGCGTCTTTATCTTAGACTAATCTTTTTCCTAGACCTAAAAATATAATTTGCTTTCTCTGCCACTCCAAATCATTAACTGTGGTTGAAAGAATGCTCCTTATAGTCCTATCTAAACATAACACTATACTGCTGTAAATGTCCTTTGGCCACTTTTTCTCTCACCATTTGAGTTCTTGCCATAACTCTTCTTCTGGACTCGAACCTCAACTAAAAGGCCCTAGCAAAGATCTACTTCTGTGACAAACTGAGAAACATACTTACAGGGTCAGAGCTTTGAACCCAAGCTTCTTAATTAACCTCAAAGCAAACCAAGAATACCAGTCTAATATATTGTTCAATTCTACCAACTATCATCCTTGGGGAACCCTTCTCTATTAATGGAATTAAATTCAAGGTCTGCTAATAAATAATTATTTCTCTTGTTGAGAGACAAAGTGCACCCTACTGATGATAGACCAGTACTATATGCATTTTTAAATACTATGTATTCTCTAATAGGACATCTTATTGCATATGATTTCCTGCACCTTCAGTCCTGACCAGGTTCTCCTCCACTATAACATGTTCTTTTGTGTTTACTGACTTAACTAGAAATTAAGTTAAAACTACTGTTGGTGGCAGCATATAACATCATTTCCACCATGAAAGATTCTCTTCAAATTCACCTCTTATTGTACATTCATGAAATTACTTTACATTATTTTTTTTAAATTACCAACTATATTTTTCTTAAAAGATGAGAAATTCCCTTTTCAAAATAATGCAAACAACTGTTGCTAATAGAATATAAACTTTTGATGAAATTAATCTTTACTGACTCTAATATAGCAAAATCCAGATTTATTTATAACAAACAGTCAGAGAAAACAAGTTGTATCCTTAACTTTATAAAATAGCCAAGTTTGTGGTTTACTTGTTTGATGTGCTACTTATGTTTTGCAACCACATTTGACTCTCACATGGGGAAGAATCATATTTTATTTCTCAGTCTCCCACGGAGATTACTTTATAGTAGAAGGAAATGATTTTTTAAGCCAAAACCAATACTTTTACAATTCAATGGTTGGTGGTATTTTAGCTAATTTTGAACAATCTACAGTTTTTTCATAAGGAAAGGATTTCGTACATGAAATAAATTAAATATGCATTTACTATAGTGGAAGTATTTGGAGTGCATTATTATTGTCAATTTAATATTAAATGTTTAAATTAAGCCCCTCCTTTAACCGCCACCTTATCGTGGTGGAGGGGTTTGCATGTCCCAATGATCCTAGGAGCTCTGTTGTCCGGGGCTTTATGCCCCTGGTAGGGCCACCCAAGGCAAACTGGTCCTAGGTGAGGGATGAGACAAAGAGCGGTTAAACAAAACCTCCTATGATGAAAAATAATTTTGGACGGCGTTTTCCCTTGCCCGGACGCTGGTCACTGGGGCCCCACTCTGGAGCCAGGCCTGGAGGTGGGGCTCGATGGCGAGCGCCTGGTGGCCGGGCCTGCACCCATGGGGCTCGGCCGGGCACAGCCCGAAGAGGCAACGTGGGTCCCCCTTCCCATGGACTCACCACCTATGGGAGGGGCCAAGGAGGTCGGGTGCACTGTGAGTTGGGTGGTGGCCGAAGGCGGGGACCTTCTGGCTACAGAAGCTGGCTCTTGGGACGTGGAATGTCACCTCTCTGAAGGGGAAGGAGCCTGAGCTAATGCGCGAAGTTGAGAGGTTCCGGCTAGATATAGTCGGACTCACCTCGACGCACAGCTTGGAATCTGGAACCAATCTCCTTGAGAGGGGCTGGACTCTCTACCACTCTGGAGTTGCCCCCGGTGAGAGGCGCCGAGCGGGTGTCGGTATACTTATTGCCCCCCGACTTGGAGCCTGTAATTTGGGGTTTACCCCGGTGGACGAGAGGGTAGCCTCCCTTCGCCTTCGGGTGGGGGGACGGGTCCTAACTGTTGTTTGTGCGTATGCACCGAACAGCAGTTCAGAGTACCCACCCTTTTTGGAGTCCCTGGAGGGGGTGCTAGAGGGCATACCTTCTGGGGACTCTCTCGTTCTGCTGGGAGACTTCAATGCTCACGTGGGCAATGACAGTGAGACCTGGAAGGGCGTGATTGGGAGGAATGGCCCCCCCGATCTGAACCCGAGTGGTGTTTTGTTATTGGACTTCTGTGCTCGTCACGGATTATCCATAACGAACACCATGTTCAAGCATAGGGGTGTTCATATGTGCACTTGGCACCAGGACACCCTAGGCCTCAGTTCGATGATCGACTTTGTGGTCGTATCATCAGACTTGTGGCCACATGTCTTGGACACTCGGGTGAAGAGAGGGGCGGAGCTGTCAACTGATCACCACCTGGTGGTGAGTTGGCTTCGATGGTGGGGGAGGATGCCGGTCAGGCGTGGTAGGCCCAAACGTGTTGTGAGGGTCTGCTGGGAACGTCTGGCAGAGCCCCCTGTCAGAAGTAGCTTCAACTCCCACCTCCGGCAGAACTTCGACCACATCCCGAGGGAGGTGGGGGACATTGAGTCCGAATGGGCCATGTTCCGTGCCTCTATTGTTGAGGCAGCTGACCGGAGCTGTGGCCGTAAGGTGGTCGGTGCCTGTGGTGGCGGCAATCCCCGAACCCGTTGGTGGACACCGGCGGTGAAGGATGCCGTCAAGCTGAAGAAGGAGTCCTACAGAACCCTTTTGTCCTGCGGGACCCTGGAGGCAGCTGATAAGTACCGGCAGGCCAAGCGGAATGCGGCTTTGGTGGTTGCTGAGGCAAAAACTCGGGCGTGGGAGGAGTTTGGGGAGGCCATGGAGAACGACTTTCGGACGGCTTTGAGGAGATTCTGGTCCACCATTCGGGGTCTCAGGAAGGGGAAGCAGTGCATATACTGTATACACTGTATATGGTGGGGATGGTGCGCTGCTGACTTCGACTCGGGACGTTGTGGGTCGGTGGGGGGAGTACTTCGAAGACCTCCTCAATCCCATTAACATGCCTTCCAATGAGGAAGCAGAGCTTGGAGACTCAGAGGTGGGCTCCCCCATCTCTGGGACTGAGGTCACCAAGGTGGTCAAAAAACTCCTTGGTGGCAGGGGCCCCGGGGGTGGATGAGATACGCCCGGAGTTCCTCAAGGCTCTGGATGTTGTAGGACTGTCTTGGTTGACACGCCTCTGCAACATCGCATGGACATCAGGGACAGTGCCTCTGGATTGGCAGAACGGGGTGGTAGTCCCCCTCTTTAAGAAGGGGGATCGGAGGGTGTGTTCCAACTACAGAGGGATCACACTCCTCAGCCTCCCTGGAAAAGTCTATTCAGGGGTCCTGGAGAGGAGGGTCTGTCGGATAGTCGAGCCTCGGATTCAGGAGGAACAGTGTGGTTTTCCGTCCTGGTTGCGGAACAGTGGACCAGCTCTATACCCTTAGCAGGGGTCCTGGAGGGTGCATGGGAGTTTGCCCAACCAGTCTACATGTGTTTTGTGGACTTGGAAAAGGCATTCGACCGTGTCCCTCAGGGAATCCTGTGGGGGTTACTCCGAGAGTATGGGGTACCGGCCCCCCTGATAAGGGCTGTTCGGTCCCTGTACGATCGGTGCCAGAGCCTGGTCCGCATTGCCGGCAGTAAGTCGAACCCGTTTCCAGTGAGAGTTGGACTCCGCCAGGGCTGCCCTTTGTCACCGATTCTGTTCATAACTTTTATGGACAGAATTTCTAGGCGCAGCCAGGGCGTTGAGGGGGTCCGGTTTGGTGGGCTCAGGATTGGGTCACTGCTTTTTGCAGATGATGTTGTCCTGTTTGCTTCATCAGGCCGTGATCTTCAGCTCTCTCTGGATCGGTTCGCAGCCGAGTGTGAAGCGGCTGGGATGAGAATCAGCACCTCCAAATCCGAGACCATGGTCCTCAGCCGGAAAAGGGTGGAGTGCCCTCTCAGGGTTGGTAGCGAGATCCTGCCCTAAGTGGAGGAGTTCAAGTACCTCGGGGTCTTGTTCACGAGTGAGGGAAGAATGGAGCGTGAGATCGACAGGCGGATCGGTGCGGCATCCGCAGTAATGCGGGTGCTGCATCAGTCTGTCGTGGTGAAAAAGGAGCTGAGCCGCAAAGCGAAGCTCTCAATTTACCAGTCGATCTATGTTCCTACCCTCACCTATGGTCATGAACTATGGGTAGTGACCGAAAGAACGAGATCGCGAATACAAGAGGCTGAAATGAGTTTCCTCCGCAGGGTGTCTGGGCTTTCCCTTAAAGATAGGGTGAGAAGCTCAGTCATCCGGGAGGGGCTCAGAGTAGAGCCGCTGCTCCTCCGCATCGAGAGGAGTCAGATGAGGTGGCTCGGGCATCTGATCAGGATGCCTCCTGGACGCCTCCCTGGTGAGGTGTTCCGGGCACGTCTAACCGGGAGGAGGCCCCGGGGAAGACCCAGGACACGTTGGAGGGACTATGTCTCTCGACTGGCCTGGGAACGCCTTGGGATTCTCCCGGAAGAGCTAGAAGAAGTGGCCGGGGAGAGGGAAGTCTGGGCATCTCTGCTCAAGCTGCTGCCCCTGCGACCCGACCTCGGATAAGCGGGAGACAATGGATGGATGGATGGATGGATGGATATTAAATGTAATTTTTAAAAGAACACTAAGCAAATGTTGTTTGGAATATTAGTTTCATTCAAATATACCTGGTCTATTTCAATATAACTGATGTGCCTAATCAAGTTTTCAATCAAGTATTGAAGGTCTCCTAAGTAATATGTTTCATGTTTCTACAATTATAATAATAATAATAATTCATTACATCTGCGGTGGGCTGGTGCCCTGCCCGGGGTTTGTTTCATGCCTTGCGCCCTGTGCTGGGTGGGATTGGCTCCAGCAGACCCCTGTGACCCTGTAGTTAGGATATAGCGGGTTGGATAATGGATGGATGAATGGATTTCCTAACATTTGGGAAAATGTGCCTTTACACTGTTTCCTGTTGTAACTCTGTGCCCTTGTTGAAAGCTTCTTTTTAAAACAATAAATCATATTAGATAGATAGATAGATAGATAGATAGATAGATAGATAGATAGATAGATAGATAGATAGATAGATAGATAGATAGATAGATAGATAGATAGATAGATAGATAGATAGATAGATAGATAGATAGATAGATAGATACTTTATTAATCCCAAGGGGAAATTCACATACTCCAGCAGCACCTTACTGATACAAAAAACAATATTAAATTAAAGATTGATAATAATGCAGGTAAAAACAGACAATAACTTTGTATAATGTTAAATGTTAACGTTTATCCCCCGGGTGGAATTGAAGAGCCGCATAGTTTGGGGGAGGAACGATCTTCTCAGTCTGTAAGTGGAGCAGGACAGTGACAGCAGTCTGTCGCTGAAGCTGCTCTTCTGTCTGGAGATGACACTGTTTAGTGGATGCAGTGGATTTTCCATAATTGATAGGAGCCTGCTGAGTGCCCGTCGCTCTACCACAGATGTTAAACTGTCCAGCTCCATGCCAACCATAGAGCCTGCCTTCCTCAACAGTTTGTCCAGGCGTGAGGCGTCTTTCTTCTTAATGCTGCCTCCCCAGCACACCACCACGTAGAAGAGGGCGCTCGCCACAACCGTCTGATAGAACATCTGCAGCATCGAATTGCAGATGTTGAAGGACGCCAGCCTTCTAAGGAAGTATAACCGGCTCTGTCCTTTCTTACACAGAGCATCAGTATTGGCAGTCCAGTCTAATTTATCATCCTGCTGCACTCCCAGGTATTTATAGGTCTGCACCATCTGCACACAGTCACCTCTGATGATCACGGGGTCCATGAATGATCTGGGCCTCCTAAAATCCACCACCAGCTCCTTGGTTTTGCTGGTGTTCAGCTGTAGGTGGTTTGAGTCGCACCATTTAACAAAGTCCTTGATTAGGTCCCTATACTCCTCCTCCTGCCCACTCCTGATGCAGCCCACGATAGCAGTGTCATCAGCGAACTTTTGCATATGGCAGGACTCCGAGTTGTGTTGGAAGTCCGATGTATACAGGCTGAACAGGATCGGAGAAAGTGCAGTCCCTTGGGGCGCTCCTGTGTTGCTGACCACAATGTCAGACGTGCAGTTCCCAAGACGCACATACTGAGGTCTGTCTTTAAGACAGTCCACGATCCATGCCACCAGGTATGAATCTACTCCCATCTCTGTCAGCTTGTCCCTAAGGAGCATAGGTTGGATTGTGTTGAAGGCGCTACAGAAGTCTAGAAACATAATTCTTACAGCACCACTGCCTCTGTCCAAGTGAGAGAGGGATCAATGTAGCATATAGATGATGGCATCCTCCGCTCCCACCTTCTCCTGATATGCAAACTGCAGAAGGTCGAGGGCGTGTTGAACCTTTGGCCTCAGGTGGTGAAGCAGCAGCCTCTCCATGGTCTTCATCACATGTGATGTCAGAGCAACAGGCCAGAAGTCATTCAGCTCACTAGGACGTGATACCTTTGGGACTGGGGTGATGCAAGATGTTTTCCAAAGCCTCGGGACTCTCCCCTGTTCCAGGCTCAGGTTGAAGATGCGCTGTAGAGGACCCCCCAGCTCCGATGCACAGACCTTCAGCAGTCGTGGCGATACTCCATCTGGACCCGCTGCTTTGCTGGCACGAAGTCTCCTCAGCTCTCTGCTCACTTGCGCTGTTGTAATTATGGGTGGGGATGTCTCTCCTATGCTGGTATCAGCAGAAGGATGTGTGGAGGGTGCAGTACTCTGAGGTGAGAGTGAGAGTGGGTTAGGGTGGTCAAACCTGTTAAAGAAGTTGTTCATTTGGTTTGCTCTTTTCACGTCTCTCTCAATGGTGGTACCCTGTTCGAGCTGCAGCCAGTGATGATCTTCATCCCATCCCACACTTCCTTCATGCTGTTATTCTGCAACTTCTGCTCCAGCTTTCTCCTGCACTGCTCCTTCGCCGCCCTGAGCTGGACTCGGAGTTCCTTCTGCACACGCTTGAGCTCATGCTGATCACCGTCTTTAAAAGCTGTTATTAATTTATTTATTAATAAATTATTTATTATTTATTAATCTCATTTATTCTTGTCAGATGGGGAACTGGGCTCCACCCTAGTCTTTCTTTTACATGCTATTTGCTTCCGTTCCTGAACATCTGAAATTGGTGCCTTGCAACACTATCATCATGAAGCATTTATGTAGTGGAGTGGAAGACAAAATAAAAAGTAAGCCACCAGCTACGAAAGTGCTTCAGCATTGTGTTTTTTTAGCTTCGGTGAAATCCCTGTTTAATCTAGTGTTTTTCTAAGTATATATTTTGGTCTTTTTTATTTTTCTTTCATTTCATCTTCTACTTTGTACTCTCTTTGGCTATTCCCATTTTCCTCACTCATCTATTGGCCTTCAGGCTTTTGGGATTACTCTTTTAAGTTATACACTCTTGTGTTCACCTGCCACAAGCAAAAAGCAAAATGGTACTTTCAGATTAACGATAAAATGTTAAAGAACCTGAAATACCACATCCAGAAATTTCAAAACTAATCAAACAGAGTTTGAACAAGCCAAAATTGAGATTCTACACTGTGGCCAGTAAAGTATCCCTTTGCAACATTAAAACATTTTTATATGTATCACAAAAAATCTGAATTTACTTTCCATCTACTATTTTCCAGAATTAAGAATTTATGAAAAAAGTACAATTTTGATCATTACAAATGTGAAAAATATATTCCCATCCATGCTGAAAAAAAAAAAGATTATAGACACAAAGTTGGGACTGTACAGAAACCAGATAAAGGATATACAGCTGAATCATTTTGTGTCTAACCTTCTTTTATTTTTTAGCATGTGATATTTTTGGCTTTAGCAAATGCATACTGACATGCTTTTTCACTAAAACCATCTATTTATGAATATAGTTGTCATGAATGAAAAAAAGAATCATAATAATATAAACTAATCAATAGGTTGTAATCATGGTTTCAAGAACATGAACATTTTTATTTAATTACTTCAATTTTTCAATAGAGGACTAGGCTAAAGCTGACTATGTTTAGCTCATAAAATGTCAACTATACATGTATCAATAAACTGAAAAGGTAACCAAAGGAAACAAAATGTATGATTCTATTTACAGTAATAATTAAACTACAGTATATAAGTAAACCTGTAAGCTGTTTGAAACTCTGTATGTCTGGTCAGCAGTCACACAAAAAAGGTTCTACCAATTTTCACAAAATTTTGCATGTTTGCTGCCATTGGTTCAACTTAAAGTATAAGCTATATGGCATATTGGGGAGAGGGATTCTAATGGAAGGGAGCAACTCAAAATCTGGTGCCAAATGGGGAAACAACAGTTTCAACCAGGCAGCAGGAATGTGGTGGGGCTTGTAAGATGCCAGCATTATCACCAAGTATTGTGAGGGTGCAACTCCCTTCACCACAATGTAGGTATATATCAGGCCTTATCAGCTCCATGCAGGACAGTTTATAGTTCCTCCCAGTGCTGTCCTAATGAGTATAATTCACTGTGCCTTATCCATCCACGGTATTATAAATAAAACTTTGAGAAATGGCACGTACCTGCATCCTTTCTGGTGCTCATGAAGGAGTGTAGGACAATGTCACTGGTCACTGGGTGACACATCATGGAAGGATTTTAAATAGCATTGATGGCGTCTCTCCTCGACAGGCTCTTGGGGAGTTGAATCGGCAACCGCTTATCCGTTTTCTCAGCGGCCACTTGCTTGCTTCAAGGGCTTCAAGGCAGCAAGATAGGGCACAGCAATAAATCTTTAAAGACTACATTGATTTTTTTAATTTTTTTTTTTTTTTGTTGCTTTTGTTGTCCGCTGAGGAGGCACAGTTGAGGAAGCCCTGTGCAGGTGTCGGGAAGTGTACGTGAGCAAGAACTAGCGCCATCTAGTGAAAAGATAACTCCCAGGTTTAAAGGGGTATGAGATGCGTGACAGGGGGATGGAAGTCCAGGACCCTTGTCAGCTGATTGCTAGGTGAACTTATAAAAGCCTATCGGGGAAGTGGAAATGGGGGAAAAAAGGATAAGCTGGGTGAGTGGTAGGACGTATGGGGTTGCTTGAGAACAGGAGTCTGTTAATAATAGGAATCTGCAGTTGAGTGAAAGACCCTTTTGGAACAACAATTTGATGGGTGCAATTTTCACAGTAATTTTTTTTGTTTTGTTATTTGAGATATTTTGTATTTTTTTTATTGGGCATTTTTAGTACACTCTATAAGCTGTTGGATTTTTTTTCTCTTTGCCTTTTTGCAGTGCACAACTTTTGGGACTGTTTTAGCCATTTATCTATACTAATAAAAGGCAAAGCCCTCACTGACTCACTGACTGACTGACTCATCACTAATTCTCCAACTTCCCGTGTAGGTAGAAGGCTGAAATTTGGCAGGCTCATTCCTTACAGCTTACTTACAAAAGTTAGGCAGGTTTCATTTCGAAATTCTATGCGTAATGGTCATAACTGGAACCTGTTTGACTGACTCACTCATCACTAATTTTCCAACTTCCCTTGTAGGTAGAAGGCTGAAATTTGGCAGGCTCATTCCTTACAGCTTACTTACAAAAGTTAGGCAGGTTTCATTTCGAAATTCTACGCGTAATGGTCATAACTGGAACCTGTTTTTTGTCCATATACTCTAATGGAGGAGGCGGAGTCACGTATTGCTTCATCACGTAGTACGCCTCCTACGTAATCACGTGAACTGAAAACGAGAAAGAGATTTACAGCACAACTCAAACGCGGGAACGAAGATAAATGACGTTAATTGTTGACTGTCTTTTAATACTGTGTAATTGTTGAGTGTCTTTTAATACTGTGTAAGCATACATATTAACACGTGCAATTAAACGTGTGCATTTACGGGGTGATTTCTCAGGCTTAAAAGCTCGCCTTTTATTAAAAAGGTAAATGCAAATTCTTTTCATTCTGAAGGGCACAAACCACGTTAGATTTCAGCCGTTAAATGCGCAAAAATGTCAGTACACCAGATAAATACGCGCAACATATTATCAGTTGTATTGTATGCTTACAATACATATAGAAATGTGTTAATCGTTAACTAATATTATGGGATGGTGTTTTTCGACTCGCGCCTTGATTTAAACGATTGCATGTCTTGGTGGGTTTGCGTAGCTTATTGTCAATATCTTTACACCTCTTTTTAAGACTTAATTTAAAAAGGTTTTCTTTTCTTCTTAATTAAAATTTAAAAGCAATACTTCACCGCTGCGAAGCCCCTCTAGCGCTGACGTCCGACGTTCGATTACCGTAAGTGAGTGCACTGAGTGTGTACGCCTGATGAGCCAAGAATAAGGGGGAAAGACGTGTCTCGTACTCTTTGAATTATTTGACAGTAAACTATTTTCATCCATTCTATGATCTGCTTCTCACAACTGAAGGCACCGTTGCTGATGTTACCTGACTTGCTGGCCAACCATAAGCGTTACCTGGTAGGTAACCACCCACTCACTTCACTCCCTTACGGGAATCGAACCTCGGACGTCAGCGCTAGAGGCGAAGCCTCTAAAATTGCGCCACGGCGTGTGGTTCGTTTATTTGACAGCATGTAGATCGGGGTAATTACATTCATGGCATTCGTAGTCTGATTCACAATCTGATTGTATGGGTGGTTACCTACCAGGTAACGCTTATGGTTAGCCAGCAAGTCAGCTCGAAGTGATCACTCGAGTGAAGGCAGCTTCACAAAAAAACAGATCCTTAACAAACTGTTATTGGTATATTTTCCCTCAATTTGAAAAGGTTTTGTTTTCTTCTTAATAAAAATTTAAAAGCAGTACTTCGCCGGTGCGAAGCGCGGGGATTTGAGCGACTGACGCATACAGACATATTCATGAGTGCAGGTACTTCGGAAAGAAAGCACCGTGTAAACCTAAACTTTAAATTAAGTTCATAGACCTACAAAACTGCGGTGGGTTGGCACCCTGCCCAGGATTGGTTCCTGCCTTGTGCCCTGTGTTGGCTGGGATTGGCTCCAGCAGACCCCCGTGACCCTGTGTTCGGATTCAGCGGGTTGGAAAATGGATGGATGGATGGACCTACAAAAGGTTGCCATTGATTTGAGGCAAGATTGCTTTTCTCATGTACAACTATACGTTGCATTCTTAACAGTAAGCTTGCACAGCTTGGTCATATTACAACCTGAGTGCTGAACTGACAACGTCGTATACAAACAAAACTATAACAATCATAATAAAAAAAAAAAAAAGCGAAGAACCCTTGGATTTAATAAAAAGGCTCCTTCCTTGGCGAAGCAAGGAAAAAGGAAGACCTTATATGGCGTTTGTTTATAAAACAGCAGAAAGCTGTGTTAAGGCTGCTTCACAAAAAAACAGATCCTTAACAAATTGCTATTGGGATATTTTCCCTCAATTTAAAAAGCTTTTCTTCTTAATAAAAATTTAAAAGCAGTACTTCGCGGGGATTTAGATATAGATATATTTTATATATATATATATATATATATATATATAGATGGATAGATATAGATATATATAGATATATATATATATATATATATATATATATATATATATATATATATATATATATATATATATAGATATATATAGATATATATAGATATACATATATAGATATATATAGATATGCATATATATACATATATAGATATAGATATTTGCAGTTGGAGATCCACGAAGGGAGAAAAAAAAAAACGAATCACGTATCATAAAATAATTTTATTCCTGAGCTTTCAACCCCTATCAGGGATCTTCATCAGAGGATAATGCTTAGACTTACAAGAATCAAAGGCAATATGTAGCAACACATTCAGTGGGGAATGGGCGGTGGGTGGAGGTGACTAAGTCAGTATATAGATTATATATATATATATATATATATATATATATATTATATATATATATATATAATGTAAGCTTATAAGTACTGCCTTACTTCTCTTTAAGAAAGGAAGATGTAATGATACTTGATTTAAACGATTCCATGTCTTGGTGGGTTTGCGTAGCTTATTGTCAATATCTTTACACCTGTTTTTAAGACTTATTGACTGAAACGGGCTTTCACGGAAAAAGTGATGGCTTTGCTACAGGATACACCCTCCACAAGTTAAGCAAGTAAAAATAAAAGTGTATATTTCTGTTTTATTTAAACCTTTTAAGTTCGTATGCATAGCCCCATTTGGCTGTTTTACTTTTTTTTTTTTCTTTCTTCAGTAATATTTAATCTCCTTAAAGAAAAAGAACATATGCATTTTACTTTTTTTGTATCTCTTTAGTAATATTTTAGTGTAAAAGGATAACCAGTATTTAAACCTTTTATGTTACTTTGTAAAGTTATTTTACACAATGTTGAAAAATTAATAAGAAAGCTACATATTTTGGCAGCTGCTGCTTTAATTTTCAATGAAATGAAAAAAGCTCTCCAAGAGAAAACCTCAATGAAGAAGAAACAGTTTGCACTATCTAAAAATAAGAAACCCTCATTTATAAAGGTTTGCTGCAGATGACTTAACTGAAAATAAATTAATACTTCCTATGTGTATAATACATATTTATCTATTTTACTTATGCCTTTATTCCAGCAACTTGCAACATCTGAGGTACAATTTGTTACATTACTTTTGTTTTTTGCAGCACAGGCAGGTGAAGTGACTTCCTCAGGGTCACACAGTGGTGTCAGTACCAGGATTTGAACTGACAAGCTCCGGGTTTGCTGAAATATTACTGAAGAAAGAAAAAAAACAAAAACGGGCAAATAGGGCTATGCATACAAATGTCCATCCATCCATTATCCAACCCGCTATATCCTAAATACAGGAGCCAATAAGTAGATATGTATATATACAGTATGTATATATATATATATATATATATATATATATATGTGTGTGAATGTATGTATGTATGTATATATGTATGTCTATATTTATATGTATATATATATATATATGTAGATATGTAAATTTGTATATGTATATATATATATATATATATATGTATATGTGGATGTGTATATGTATATATATGTATATGTAGATATGTGTATATGTAGATATGTATATATATGTATATATGTTTATGTATATATATGTTTACATAACCTCTTTAACACACTACTTCTCCGCTGCGAAGAGCGGGTATTTTGCTAGTTCACAATAAACTGCACTTTTTGTCAAATTACACTTCTGTGTCTGCATCTTTTACTGTCCCAGTGACCTTGGTCCCTCTACCAAGGACTTGCGGTCTTCCAGTTTTATCTGTTAAGGACCTGACAAGCATGCACAAACATTTGTACCAGTGAAGTGGGATCTCATCTAAGATCACAGGTACAGTGTTTTCCTAGAATACATGGATTGTAAATATATATTTTTTATTCTATACTAATACAAATTTTAGATAAATACACTTTCACATTTTCATATTTAGTAATTTATTTCATAAGTGATTATTATTAAAATTTTAATAAACCAAGCCACTACACTGTAAATGCCATCGATAAGTCCTCAACTTTCAAGGTAAACCGAAGCCATTAAACTCATGGGAATCTGACCCATGTTCTAATGTATTCCTAACAATGACATAATCTGCTGTCTACAAAATCTGTACACTAAACATTGCAAGTGACTAAGACATTTTAAATTACCTATATATATATATATATATATATAGTATATATATATATATATATATATATATATATATATATATATATACTAGCAAAATACCCGCGCTTCGCAGCGGAGAAGTAGTGTGTTAAAGAGGTTATGTAAACATATATATATATACATAAACATATATACATATATATACATATCTACATATACACATATCTACATATACATATATATACATATACACATCCACATATACATATATATATATACATATACAAATTTACATATCTACATATATATATATATATATATACATATAAATATAAACATACATATATACATACATACATACATTCACATATATATATATATATATATATATATATATATATATATATATATATATATATATATACTGTATATATACATATCTACTTATTGGCTCCTGTATTTAGGATATAGCGGGTTGGATAATGGATGGATGGACATCTGTATGCATAACCCTATTTGCCCGTTTTTGTTTTTTTTCTTTCTTCAGTAATATTTCAGCAAACCCGGAGCTTGTCAGTTCAAATCCTGGTACTGACACCACTGTGTGACCCTGAGGAAGTCACTTCACCTGCCTGTGCTGCAAAAAACAAAAGTAATGTAACAAATTGTACCTCAGATGTTGCAAGTTGCTGGAATAAAGGCATAAGTAAAATAGATAAATATGTATTATACACATAGGAAGTATTAATTTATTTTCAGTTAAGTCATCTGCAGCAAACCTTTATAAATGAGGGTTTCTTATTTTTAGATAGTGCAAACTGTTTCTTCTTCATTGAGGTTTTCTCTTGGAGAGCTTTTTTCATTTCATTGAAAATTAAAGCAGCAGCTGCCAAAATATGTAGCTTTCTTATTAATTTTTCAACATTGTGTAAAATAACTTTATAAAGTAACATAAAAGGTTTAAATACTGGTTATCCTTTTACACTAAAATATTACTAAAGAGATACAAAAAAAGTAAAATGCATATGTTCTTTTTCTTTAAGGAGATTAAATATTACTGAAGAAAGAAAAAAAAAAAGTAAAACAGCCAAATGGGGCTATGCATACAAACTTAAAAGGTTTAAATAAAACAGAAATATACACTTTTATTTTTACTTGCTTAACTTGTGGAGGGTGTATGCTGTAGCAAAGCCATCACTTTTTTCGTGAAAGCCCGTTTCAGTCAATAAGTCTTAAAAACAGGTGTAAAGATATTGACAATAAGCTACGCAAACCCACCAAGACATGGAATCGTTTAAATCAAGTATCATTACATCTTCCTTTCTTAAAGAGAAGTAAGGCAGTACTTATAAGCTTACACACATATATATATATATATATATATATATATATATATATATATATATATATATATATATATATATATATATATATATATCTATATCTATATATATATATATATATATCTATATATATATATATATATATATCTATATATATCTATATACTGACTTAGTCACCTCCACCCACCGCCCATTCCCCACTGAATGTGTTGCTACATATTGCCTTTGATTCTTGTAAGTCTAAGCATTATCCTCTGATGAAGATCCCTGATAGGGGTTGAATGCTCAGGAATAAAATTATTTTATGATACGTGATTCGTTTTTTTCTCCCTTCGTGGATCTCCAACTGCAAATATCTATATCTATATATGTATATATATGTATATCTATATATGTATATCTATATATATCTATATATATCTATATATATATATATATATATATATATATATATATATATCTATATCTATATATATATATATATATATCTATATGTATATATATCTATATATATCTATATCTATCTATATATATATATATATATATATATATATATAATATATCTATATCTAAATCCCCGCGAAGTACTGCTTTTAAATTTTT
The DNA here is from genome assembly GCF_900747795.2 of Erpetoichthys calabaricus. Taxonomy (NCBI): domain Eukaryota; kingdom Metazoa; phylum Chordata; class Cladistia; order Polypteriformes; family Polypteridae; genus Erpetoichthys; species Erpetoichthys calabaricus. The sequence continues at coordinate 91,894,390 of NC_041398.2, read as the reverse complement.
ATTAAGAAGAAAAGCTTTTTAAATTGAGGGAAAATATCCCAATAGCAATTTGTTAAGGATCTGTTTTTTTGTGAAGCAGCCTTAACACAGCTTTCTGCTGTTTTATAAACAAACGCCATATAAGGTCTTCCTTTTTCCTTGCTTCGCCAAGGAAGGAGCCTTTTTATTAAATCCAAGGGTTCTTCGCTTTTTTTTTTTTTTATTATGATTGTTATAGTTTTGTTTGTATACGACGTTGTCAGTTCAGCACTCAGGTTGTAATATGACCAAGCCGTGCAAGCTTACTGTTAAGAATGCAACGTATAGTTGTACATGAGAAAAGCAATCTTGCCTCAAATCAATGGCAACCTTTTGTAGGTCTATGAACTTAATTTAAAGTTTAGGTTTACACGGTGCTTTCTTTCCGAAGTACCTGCACTCATGAATATGTCTGTATGCGTCAGTCGCTCAAATCCCCGCGCTTCGCACCGGCGAAGTACTGCTTTTAAATTTTTATTAAGAAGAAAACAAAACCTTTTCAAATTGAGGGAAAATATACCAATAACAGTTTGTTAAGGATCTGTTTTTTTGTGAAGCTGCCTTCACTCGAGTGATCACTTCGAGCTGACTTGCTGGCTAACCATAAGCGTTACCTGGTAGGTAACCACCCATACAATCAGATTGTGAATCAGACTACGAATGCCATGAATGTAATTACCCCGATCTACATGCTGTCAAATAAACGAACCACACGCCGTGGCGCAATTTTAGAGGCTTCGCCTCTAGCGCTGACGTCCGAGGTTCGATTCCCGTAAGGGAGTGAAGTGAGTGGGTGGTTACCTACCAGGTAACGCTTATGGTTGGCCAGCAAGTCAGGTAACATCAGCAACGGTGCCTTCAGTTGTGAGAAGCAGATCATAGAATGGATGAAAATAGTTTACTGTCAAATAATGCAAAGAGTACGCGACACGTCTTTCCCCCTTATTCTTGGCTCATCAGGCGTACACACTCACTGCACTCGCTTACGGTAATCGAACGTCGGACGTCAGCGCTAGAGAGGCTTTGCAGCGGTGAAGTATTGCTTTTAAATTTTAATTAAGAAGAAAAGAAAACCTTTTTAAATTAAGTCTTAAAAAGAGGTGTAAAGATATTGACAATAAGCTACGCAAACCCACCAAGACATGCAATCGTTTAAATCAAGGCGCGAGTCGAAAAACACCATCCCATAATATTAGTTAACGATTAACACATTTCTATATGTATTGTAAGCATACAATACAACTGATAATATGTTGCGCGTATTTATCTGGTGTACTGACATTTTTGCGCATTTAACGGCTGAAATCTAACGTGGTTTGTGCCCTTCAGAATGAAAAGAATTTGCATTTACCTTTTTAATAAAAGGCGAGCTTTTAAGCCTGAGAAATCACCCCGTAAATGCACATGTTTAATTGCACGTGTTAATATGTATGCTTACACAGTATTAAAAGACACTCAACAATTACACAGTATTAAAAGACAGTCAACAATTAACGTCATTTACCTTCGTTCCCGCGTTTGAGTTGTGCTGTAAATCTCTTCCTCGTTTTCAGTTCACGTGATTACGTAGGAGGCGTAATACGTGATGAAGCAATACGTGACTCCGCCTCCTCCATTAGAGTATATGGACAAAAAACAGGTTCCAGTTATGACCATTACGCATAGAATTTCGAAATGAAACCTGCCTAACTTTTGTAAGTAAGATGTAAGGAATGAGCCTGCCAAATTTCAGCCTTCTACCTACAAGGGAAGTTGGAGAATTAGTGATGAGTGAGTCAGTCAAACAGGTTCCAGTTATGACCATTACGCGTAGAATTTCGAAATGAAACCTGCCTAACTTTTGTAAGTAAGCTGTAAGGAATGAGCCTGCCAAATTTCAGCCTTCTACCTACACGGGAAGTTGGAGAATTAGTGATGAGTCAGTCAGTCAGTCAGTCAGTCAGTCAGTCAGTCAGTCAGTGAGTCAGTGAGGGCTTTGCCTTTTATTAGTATAGATATATATATATACAGTATATACTGTATATATATATAAAAAATCCAATGTCTGTCTGTCTGTCCGCTTTTCACAAGAGAACTATAATTTTTCTATAATTTGCTTCAACATTCCAGTTGATTTTACGACTTCTCTCATCACAGTAAGTATCATAGTTCACTTGCGGCAGTGATTTATTTGCGCGAAATCAAGAGAGAGGTTGTGGGCCGAGGGGAGAGGGAAGTGGGACCTCAGGAGTAGGGAGCTGGGCAGGGCCATCCTCACCCTCACATGCCAGACTCCGTTTCGAGTCGCTCTACTTCTCACCATGTGTTGAAGCATAACTTGCCTCTGCTTAGCTAGTGATATCTGTATGTTCAGCAGACATTATCATCTAGAGATTATTAAGGAGTAACATTTGATGTTTTTGAGGGAGAGATCAGAGCTACGTGTGTTTTAGAGCTACAGTTCTCTTCACAGGAGACTTCTGTCAGACTTTGCCATCCCAAGAGGAGCTCACACCAACAAGGTGAATGCATGCCTTAAGTGTTCATCTATCTGGAGTGAAGTCACCAAGCTGTCACTGACCCTCAACATGTACACCTTTTTGTTCGGGGATGGAAGCACAAAATTTTCCCTGCTACTACTGGAAGAGGGAAACGATTTCTTACAGACTAGAGACATTGCTATTGCAATAAACAATGATGATTTGTGCACCTCAGTTCAAGATTTGAATGAACTTATTACTACAGTATACCTGGAAATGCCTTCGATTTTAGATTGTCCTCTTGCTTAGTTTGGGGAACATTCTATCCTCGCTCCAAGAAACGACACTGTTGACAAAATTAATCAATTGGTGCTCAAATTTGACACGCTGTCTCGGAAATACACTTCAATAAATATCATTTTAGAAGACAACGATTCAGTTCATTATCCTACAGAATTTTTAAATTCCATTAATCCTCCTGGCATTCCACCCCACAACTTAGCATTGAAAGTAGGAGCACCAATTATCCTTTTGAGAAATCTGAGCCTACCCAAAGTTTGCAATGGTACACATCTCCAGGTCTGTCAGCTTCAGAACAACATCATAGAGGCGATAATCATCACAGGATGTTTCATTTGCGAGTGGGTTTTAATCCCTCGCATTTCTCTAACCGTGACGGACATGCCCTTTCAATTCAAGACATTACAGTTACTGGTGAAGCTTTGCTTTGCGACGTCAATTAACAAGTCCAAGGGATAGACATTCAAGTTGGCAGGGGTTGATCTTAGTTCACCATGCTTCTGGCATGGTCAGCTTAAGTCGCTTTCTCCCGGGTTAGTTCCCCAAGAAACCTGTATGTCCTCGCCACTGATAGCAAAACCAAAAATGCTATATATCAAGAGGCCCTTGAATAGGAAAGCTATTAATATAAATTCTTTTCAATACAAATTACATTTTTTAAAATTTGTTTATTGATTTTTAAAGTTTCTCCTGTTTCACTACTATGTGAGCGGAGCCACGGGGGACAGCTAGCAATGAATAAATTATGAAATTCAATGCGTATAAAAGAAAAAATTTGAAAAACATTCATGGAAAAAAGAAAAAAAATCTTGTTACTTGTTTTATGTACAGTAATCCCTCCTCCATCGCGGGGGTTGCGTTCCAGAGCCACCCGCGAAATAAGAAAATACGTGAAGTAGAAACCATATGTTTCAGACAGAGAAAAACAAACAATCAAAAATCAATACGTGCCCTTCGAGCTTTTAAGTATGCGAAGCACCGTGCAGCATGTCGCTTCACGAAGCAGCTACACAGAAGGTAGCAACGTGAAGATAATCTTTCAGCATTTTTAGACGAGCGTCCGTATCGTCTAGGTGTGTGAACAGCCCCCCTGCTCAATCCCCCTACGTCAGGATCAGAGAAAGTCAGCGCAAGAGAGAGAGAGAGAAAAGTAAGTTGGGTAGCTTCTCAGCCATCTGCCAATAGCGTCCCTTGTATGAAATCAACTGGGCAAACCAACTGAGGAAGCATGTACCAGAAATTAAAAGACCCATTGTCCGCAGAAATCCGCGAACCAGCAAAAAATCCGCGATATATATTTAAATATGCTTACATATAAAATCCGCGATAGAGTGAAGCCGCGAAAGGCGAAGCGCGATATAGCGAGTGATTACTGTAATCCACATGCACATTCAATTATCCAATTATTAAATAATTACTTCAGGATTAATCAGTGCACATCATAAAATAAACTAAAGTCTAATGGCATTGAATTGTAGAACTGAAGATAGGGCTTTTGACCAATGACACAGACTAAATGCCATGCTGGGTGTAAGCCAAGCAATACGCATTATGAAAAACATACCATCCCCACCATTAAGCATGGTGGCATCGGTTTCATGCCATAGGGATGGTCCTATGCAGCAGGACCTTGAATGCTTGTGAGGGTTGATGTTAAAATGAATGCAGCAAAATGTAGGGAAATCCTGCAGAAAAACCTGATGCAGTGTGCAAGAATCCTTGGGAGTTTTGTTTTTCTGACAAGACAATGTGCCCAAACACCAAGCCAAAGCATGACGGGAATGGCTTAAAAATATTGTTCTGGAGTAGCTAAGTCAGGGTCCAGGGCCCATATTTATCAGTCATCTCAGAATTACTCCTAGGAACTGCACTAAAAGTCACACTAGGATAAGAATCTCTCCTGTCTTAGAGTAGGATGTAAAAAGTTTTTATGAAGCGTCCTTCACCTACTTGCAACTCAGAGTGAGAGTTCACTTTCAAGAATGAAAGATGCCACAACTTCATGACACCCCAATCTGCAAAATGTTTTGTAGTTTTCTGATACTACTACTACTACTAATAATAAATTCTTTACATTTATATAGTGCTTTCCTCACTACTTAAAGCACATTTTCATAGTGAGTGGGGAGCCACTTCAACCACCACTAATGTATGACATTCACTTGGAGGATGCAATGGCAACCATTTTTGTTCCACTACGTTTACCATACATTAGCTGTTAGGTTGTAAAGTGGTAAGAGAGGTAGCCAGTTAGAAAAAGGGGATGATTAGAGGGCTGGAATGACTAGGATAAGGAGGGCAATTTACCTTGAAGATTGGGATACAGCTTGCTCTTTACAAAGGATGTCTGGTTTTACGTCTCATTCCAAGGGACTAACACTGTGCCTGCAGCATAAAGATAAAAATGATAATAGTAATATTCAAAGTAGTAGTAGCAGAAGAAGAAAGGAAAACATAATAAAGTGGACATTGCTCTAAGTGCATGTACAGTAATTGTCGACAATTAGCTACAACATCAAGAATAATGCAATAATGAACAAGAAGAAAAGACCAAGACACACACAATCAATTAGAATAAAGCCTGAAAACACGTCTGTATATTTAAAAATGAATGTCTCCAGGGATTTTTCCTCCCTTGTGTACTGTGTTTGCTGGGATAGACAACAGCCTCCCTGTGACCATGCTCAGGATAAGCAGGTTTACAAAATGGATTGATGGATGAATGTAGAGATGATCCACAGCTATACTTCCAGTTGAATTGACTTGCCACTGTTATTCCAACAGAAAAATGTCTTGTAAAGTAACACTTTTAATGAAATTATTCATTAATTCCACAATTATTCTTGTGCTGTTTCTGAAGTCACATTCACTCTTCCAGTGTCCCAATCATCTTCCTCTGTCTCTCTCTGTAATCCCCCATTATCTTCTACAAGGCACTATTTATTTAATGCCCTGGGAGTCTCCGCCGGTCTTCTTCAAACAGGGGTTGAAGAATGTACCAGGGGTTCATGGAATTCAAAACTCAGTATACCTGCGTGACATTTTGTTGTCAATCACCCTTCACATCCTAGTGATCTTTAGGGTAATATGCTGGCTACTACAAAACAAATTGCACCCATGTTCACCTGCATGTTGATACTTGGATATTGCTTGCATTCACAGTTGCGTACTCATTCACACTGGGGGCAATGATCTTTATGTGCATGCAAATTTTGGATGACTGCAGCTTGCCTTAATATTAGCTCATGTGGAATGGTAGGAAAACATATAAATCTGTGTATTACCTTATGTGTTATAAGGACTTTCAAATTTTGGTGAAAAATTTAAGACTGACATATCCAAATTTGACACTCATGGGTAATGGTGTATGAATGGAGCGATCACATAATGTAAATGATTTGTTATAAATATTAATCCATCTCTATCAAATCAATGCCTTTCTACAAGTTCACTGTTGTCCAGTCTTTCCAAAATATTCAGCCTTTCCTAATATGTGTATGCCGATTTCTTCTGGTAGCTCTTAGCATGTTAGGGCAGCTCATGAGTTCTCCTAAAGTTAGAAGTAGCTTCCTAAATTAGGAAAATTGATAAAATGTTTTTACTCCTACTCCTAAGCATAGGATGAAATTTGTGTCAGTCTGAGATTTTCGAGCAAGTTAGGACCATTTTATTAAACAGATACTTGATAAATACGGGCCCAGATCTCAGTCCAACTGAGAATTTGTGGATGGACTTAAAAAAGGTCTGTTCACTTACCAGCAGTGTTTACAGAGCTTGAGCAGTTCTACAAAGAATAAGGAAAAAATTGCAGTGTCTAAATGTGCAAAGCTGCCAAATGTATATCTACTAAATACTTGTTATGTGATCATTTGTTGTTTAAAAAATGGGTGGATGAATGGAGACTTGTAATTAATTTAGACCACTTTCCAGAAATCAGTTTTCACACTTACATTAAATAGTCTTTTCATGTTGGTCAGTGTCAAAAAAGGCAAATAAAATCCACTGTGATTTGATGTTGTATAAAAAAATGTGAAAATTACCAAATGTTTGAATACTTTTTTATAGGCTCTGTAAATAGGTGAAGGCAAAGTTGCCTTAATATATATAATCTGTAAACTAATAATGAAACAGGCATCTAAATCAATACATAAGTGGCTTATGGCTCTATTGTATAAAAGGTGCCTTATGGGCCAAGACTTCCATAATGATTTAAATGTGCATGCCTCTACTCCAGTTGTAAATGTTTTTGCAATTTATCTCTCATGTTTCGAAATGCAAGAGGTAGCATTTTATGCAAGTAGAAATGGGGAAAACATACTTAATTCTGAATGTGGAGGAACCACAAGGCCAAATCCTATGGCATTCTTAAGGAGTGTTTTCACTACATCTTACAAGAACTCATTCACACACACAACACTGATTGAAATTTCATGCGGTTCTTTTTTTTTTTTTTTTGTAAATCTTGTTCCAAAACTTAAAGGTTTAATCAAATATCAACCCAATGCAAGTGGACTTGAATTATAATGTTTTTACCTTTGGTAAGTTACAGCTTATTAAATATATTTGTTACAGAGTTTTGCTGTATATGACCTCATTTATACCCTTCATTGATTGAGTAGAGTGTTTTGAATTGACTATTTTTTTGTGAGCAGTATTGGGGTAAATTAGTGCTGTTATGTGATTTTGACATGTAATGTTGAAGTGAAAGTATCAGTGTGTCAAAGATTGAGATTTTTTTTAACAGAATGGAAACATATAATTTGAATTACTGAAAAAGCATAGCACCTCTTTTCTATCTTTTTTATAGTATACTGCTAGATAAACTGGTATTTCCGGTCATCTGACACAAGTTTAAAAATCTTTAAGCATATGTAATATTTAGGAGGACCCAAGTGCAGTAAGGAAAATGAGATTAGACAGACTAACCACTAAGCTATTTTCCAATGTGAGTTTCATTGCTATGCAGGCTGAGCCTCTCCTTGTTTACAAGCAGGTGGTTACATTAATTTCTGCAGATCATAAATGAGCTCAGTATTTTCCTCTTCAATAAACATCACAGCAGTTGCTGTGCAAATCTTGACTCATGCATTTTTGTTACTGGGACATCTGTTAATACAATTGTCTAATTATAAGGTAGAAACCATGTTTTGGTCTATGAGTGATTCAATCTCATACCATTGCCAAAATATTTAATACATTCGCATCTTCACCTCATAAAAACAAGTTACTACTTCAGCCTTCCACTTACACATTTTTATCTTACATTTGTCACTTGAAGAATAATGTAAACAAAAAAGTAATTTACTTTTCCTGCTGCAACATAATTTATTAATGCAGCTTTAATTGAAACATGCACTGCATACCACCTACAAAAGACTGCATATAAAATTAGCTGTTATCAGAAAGCCTACACTAGTATCACTGAGCCAAAGGCAAGACCAGTCCTTGATAAGGCTCTCATCTGCCACAATCCCAGCCAACACAGGGCACAAGAAAGGAAACAAATCCCTGGGCAGGGCGCCAGCCCACCGCAGATCATACACATACACACACCAAGCACACACTAGGGACATTTAGGATCGCCAATGCACCTAACCTGCATGTCTTTAGACTGTGGGAGGTGTCACCAATGAACCTTATATTCCAGGGTAGGGCAACCCTTTGTATCTCCAGAAAGCCTTGGGCTGGGTGTGAAGGCAACTGTCTGCTACTGCTTTATAGTATAAATAGGAGCCCTTTGCAGCCATTAGTGCTCGCATTGGTCTCAGTGCTGCTCAAGGATCTGAGAGCAGATAACAGAAAGTGATGGGAATAGCTGATACTGAGATACCAAGAGTGTTCATATTGGAGGAAAACAACGCTTTACTCTTAAAATGATTTGTTTCTGGCAGGTTAGATTAAGGATACTATATTGGCAGCCAAAGTAATTGTTATTATTGATGCGCCATGATTAAAACCATGAAAAACAAAAAATTGATCAAAGCGACAAGACCAAAGGGCAAGAATGAACTTAAAAGATAGGAATCAAAACCTGAATCAAAACAGCAAAATTTAATTTTATAGCACACATTTTTATACAATGGATGTAGCTTAAAGTTCTTTACAACATGTTCAAGAAGTAGTTACATGCAAAGAAAAACAAATTAAATAAGAATAAGAATGAATAAACAGTATACATAAGTTACTTTCTGAAACTCTGCACTGTATGTAAAACAGCGTAGACGTCATTCCCACAATGTTGTGCGTTTGAATTAAAGACAGGTTTCTTCACTAATGAATGAGGGGGTGAGCCGGATCTGCAAGAATTTTTTTTCTTTTTCCTTGGACATTTTTCACATTGGTTGACACTGTCCAGCGTTGGCCACCTATCGACTCCATTGAGTTAGAATATTTAATATTTCATTTCTTCATGAAAACAAGAGATTAAAAATTTTTTCTGCCACCACTAAAAACTACATAGATAAGAAACATTTTTGGGTGAGGTATTCCTTTAAATGTATGGCAAAATTAAAGGTAGCTAATAATATTTCAACACAATATGTTTAGACTAATGCTATCTTATTTTAGCAATTATTTTAGATGTTCAGGCTATGTAAGTGCAGCAATTTATGTCTAATTTTTTTAAATATTACATTGACATTACATTGTGAGTTTTCGTAAAAGTATAAGACCAGAATATTTTGTGAAATAAAGATGCAATCATTTTAATAGATTTTACTTGCTGAAATATACAAACTGTGACTAATGGACTTTTTTTATACTTGCATTTACTAAGAATTATAGTTTGAAATTGAGAAAGCAGATAATGGTACATGTTGTGCAGGTTTTATATAACTACATGTAATGCTACAACCTTGGGAAAAATCAAACATACCTTACAAATTAAAAGAGTTTACACAGGGGTTTCACAAATGGTATATCTAATGGTTTTATTTTTTTTATTAGTAAAAGTAAACTGTCAGGCTGTGCTGAGACATCTTAGTGTTTTTGTAGATATTCAATTATTTTTGTTTTCTTTAATCTTGTCTTCATATACGTATAATTGATTCCATTTTTATGGCGCCTTCTGTGTTTACAGGTTGTGCTCAGCTGCCAGTACTGTGAACTTAACAGGCCACTTTTTAGTTCACATTCAGGTGATTCATGTATGTCTTGTTCTTTCACTACTCTAACGTCTGTCTTTTGTAGTTTCTTATACAGTATATAGCATGCAAAAAGTGCTGGAAGATGTAGACAAAAAAATAAGGCATGCTTGATGTCATGGCTAACTCAGTTGGATGGGGTCCTACTCTCTGGAGGTGGAAGTAAAGAATTATTAGGCTACTGAGCAGCTCTCAATTCCTTCTCACATATATCCTTTAGGTCAGACAACCTTGATGGGTTATGCTTTTCTTTGGCATGTGATAATTTCTTTCTTTTGCATTAGAATTATATCTTGCTAGGCGGGTGCTACAAAGAAAAACAATTTGTGTAGTGATAAACTGAACTGTTTCAGCCAATCTCCATCCATCCATCCATTTTCCAACCCGCTGAATCCGAACACAGGGTCATGGGGGTCTGCTGGAGCCAATCCCAGGGCACAAGGCAGGAACCAATCCTGGGCAGGGTGCCAACCCACCGCAGGACACACACAAACACACCCAGCACACACTAGGGCCAATGTAGAATCGCCAATCCACCTAACCTGCACGTCTTTGGACTGTGGGGAGGAAACCGGAGCACCCGGAGGAAACCCACGCAGACACGGGGAGAACATGCAAACTCCACGCAGGGAGGACCCGGGAATCGAACCCAGGTCCCCAGGTCTCCCAACTGCGAGGCAGCAGCGCTACCCACTGCACCATCGTGCCGCCCATGTAAATCCATTTTTAACTTAAATTTAAATATACATGTTTATGTAAAAAAAAAAGATTGCTTTGAATATTTTTTCAGAAAACAACTTATTTTTTTAATTTATTTCCTGTTCTTGCAAAATTATAAACAAGTTACATTCAGAAGATACTTAACTATTATGTAGTTATAAAGCTTGAACATTTTTCAACACCCTATCAAATTTTGTTTGTTTTCAGACAACATTGGATAGACAACAATCTTTGAGTACTGATGACTGATTTTTTCCCATTTCAATTTCCAACCATTTTCCAACCTGCTGAATCCGAACACAGGGTCATGGGGGTCTGCTGGAGCCAATCCCAGCCAACAAAGGGCACAAGGCAAGAACCAATCCAGGGCAGGGTGCCAACCCACCGCAGGACACACACAAACACACCCACACACCCAGCACACACTAGGGCCAATTTAGAATCGCCAATCCACCTAACCTGCATGTCTTTGGACTGTGGGAGGAAACCCACGCAGACACGGGGAGAACATGCAGGAGAAACTCCATGCAGGGAGGACCCAGGAAGCGAAACCAGGTCCCCAGGTCTCCCAACTGCGAGGCAGCAGCGCTACCCACTGCGCCACCGTGCCGCCCCCATTTCAATTTGTTATCTAGAAATGCAGTTTAACATAAGAACCCACTACTCTATAAAGTTATTACAGGTATGCTTGGGAAAAAAACACAACATGTACAAAAAAAAATTAAGTTAGAATGTAAACATTGGGGGCGGCATGGTGGCGCAGTGGGTAGCGCTGCTGCCTCGCAGTTGGGAGACCTGGGGAGTCCTCCCTGCGTGGAGTTTGCATGTTCTCCCCGTGTTTGCGTGGATTTCCTCCGGGCGCTCCGGTTTCCTCCCACAGTCCAAAGACATGCAGTTTAGGTGGATTGGCGATTCTAAATTCACCCTAGTGTGTGCTTGGTGTGTGGGTGTGTATGTGTGTGTCCTGCGGTGGGTTGGCACCCTGCCCGGGATTGGTTCCTGCCTTGTGCCTTGTATTGGCTGGGATTGGCTCCAGCAGACCCCTGTGACCCTGTGTTTGGATTCAGCGGGTTGGAAAATGGATGGATGGATGGGTAAACATTGGCCCAGAAGATCTTGTATATACAAAGAAATGCAACCCATTCCCACTAGGCAATACTAATGTGGACCAAAGAAGTATAACTTTTAGTAAAATGGCATATAGCTTGGGTAATTTTAACCTTAAGAAATCATAAAATGTTGTTAGGGTGGACTGAGCTTAGTCAATTTTTTACATAGTACAGCATTCTAATCTAAAAAATCAAAGGTAATACAGTGCAATGAACCACTAACCGAATGCAAAAAAGTGCATAGCCATTAATCCATTAACTAATGACACTTAATGAAGCAATTTTTCTTACTTTGAGAAGACAAATAGTCTTGGCTGGGGATTTGGAGGATGACTTATTTGGAAGAACAGAGATGACCAGTATTATTAGGATTTTTATTATTTCATCAAAAAAAATAATTCAACATTTCTTGCAGAGCTTTGGTGATAGTGAACTGACGCAATGCCAAAACAACATGAGAGGCACTCATAAAGCCTTGCACACACATTACTTGCATGCTATTTGTTCAGTTTGCCTTTGCTAGCTTCATTTATTTTCATTATGCTGGAACAGTACAACCCCACCCCTCCTTTAACCGTCACCTTATCGTGGTGGAGGGGTTTGCGTGTCCCAATGATCCTAAGAGCTCTGTTGTCCGGGGCTTTATGCCCCTGGTAGGGCCACCCAAGGCAAACTGGTCCTAGGTGAGGGATGAGACAAAGAGCGGTTAAACAAACCTCCTATGAAGAAAAACAATTTTGGACGGCGTTTTCCCTTGCCCGGACGCGGGTCACCGGGGCCCCACTCTGGAGCCAGGCCTGGAGGTGGGGCTCGATGGCGAGCGCCTGGTGGCCGGGCCTGCACCCATGGGGCTCGGCCGGGCACAGCCCGAAGAGGCAACATGGGTCCCCCTTCCCATGGGCTCACCACCTATGGGAGGGGCCAAGGAGGTCGGGTGCAGTGTGAGTTGGGTGGTGGCCGAAGGCGGGGACCTTGGCGGTCCGATCCTCGGCTACAGAAACTGGCTCTTGGGACGTGGAATGTCACCTCTCTGAAGGGGAAGGAGCCTGAGCTAGTGCGCGAAGTTGAGAGGTTCCTGCTAGATATAGTCGGACTCACCTCGACGCACAGCTTGGACTCTGGAACCAATCTCCTTGAGAGGGGCTGGACTCTCTACCACTCTGGAGTTGCCCCCGGTGAGAGGCGCCGAGCAGGTGTGGGTATACTTATTGCCCCCCAACTTGGAGCCTGTACATTGGGGTTTACCCCGGTGGACGAGAGGGTAGCCTCCCTTCGCCTTCGGGTGGGGGGACGGGTCCTAACTGTTGTTTGTGCGTATGCACCGAACAGCAGTTCGGAGTACCCACCCTTTTTGGAGTCCCTGGAGGGGGTGCTAGAGGGCATACCTTCTGGGGACTCCCTCGTTCTGCTGGGAGACTTCAATGTTCACGTGGGCAATGACAGTGAGACCTGGAAGGGCGTGATTGGGAGGAATGGCCCCCCTGATCTGAACCCGAGCGGTGTTTTGTTATTGGACTTCTGTGCTCGTCACGGATTGTCCATAACGAACACCATGTTCAAGCATAGGGGTGTTCATATGTGCACTTGGCACCAGGACACCCTAGGCCTCAGTTCGATGATCGACTTTGTGGTCATGTCGTCGGACTTGCGGCCACATGTCTTGGACACTCGGGTGAAGAGAGGGGCGGAGCTGTCAACTGATCACCACCTGGTGGTGAGTTGGCTTCGATGGTGGGGGAGGATGCTGGTCAGGCGTGGTAGGCCCAAACGTGTTGTGAGGGTCTGCTGGGAACGTCTGGCAGAGCCCCCTGTCAGAAGTAGCTTCAACTCCCACCTCCGGCAGAACTTCGACCACATCCCGAGGGAGGTGGGGGACATTGAGTCCGAATGGGCCATGTTCCGTGCCTCTATTGTTGAGGCAGCTGACCGGAGCTGTGGCTGTAAGGTGGTCGGTGCCTGTCGTGGCGGCAATCCCCGAACCCGCTGGTGGACACCGGCGGTGAAGGATGCCGTCAAGCTGAAGAAGGAGTCCTACAGGACCCTTTTGTCCTGTGGGACCCCGGAGGCAGCTGATAGGTACTGGCAGGCCAAGCGGAATGCGGCTTTGGTGGTTGCTGAGGCAAAAACTCGGGCGTGGGAGGAGTTTGGGGAGGCCATGGAGAATGACTTTCGGACGGCTTCGAGGAGATTCTGGTCCACCATCCGGCGTCTCAGGAAGGGGAAGCAGTGCAGTGTCAACACTGTATATGGTGGGGATGGTGCGCTGCTGACCTCGACTCGGGATGTTGTGGGTCGGTGGGGGGGAATACTTCGAAGACCTCCTCAATCCCATTAACATGCCTTCCAATGAGGAAGCAGAGCCTGGGGACTCAGAGGTGGACTCCCCCATCTCTGGGACTGAGGTCACCGAGGTGGTCAAAAAACTCCTTGGTGGTAGTGCCCCAGGGGTGGATGAGATACGCCCGGAGTTCCTCAAGGCTCTGGATGTTGTAGGACTGTCTTGGCTGACACGCCTCTGCAACATCTCATGGACATCAGGGACAGTGCCTCTGGATTGGCAGACCGGGGTGGTGGTCCCCCTCTTTAAGAAGGGGGATCGGAGGGTGTGTTCCAACTACAGAGGGATCACACTCCTCAGCCTCCCTGGAAAAGTCTATTCAGGGGTCCTGGAGAGGAGGGTCCGTCGGATAGTCGAGCCTCGGATTCAGGAGGAACAGTGTGGTTTTCGTCCTGGTCGCGGAACAGTGGACCAGCTCTATACCCTTAGCAGGGTCCTGGAGGGTGCATGGGAGTTTGCCCAACCAGTCTACATGTGTTTTGTGGAGTTAGAAAAGGCATTCGACCGTGTCCCTCGGGGAATCCTGTGGGGGGTACTCCGAGAGTATGGGGTACCGGCCCCCCTGATAAGGGCTGTTCAGTCCCTGTACGATCGGTGCCAGAGCTTGGTCCGCATTGCCGGCAGTAAGTCGAACCCGTTTCCAGTGAGAGCTGGACTCCGCCAGGGCTGCCCTTTGTCACCGATTCTGTTCATATCTTTTATGGACAGAATTTCTAGGCGCAGCCAGGGTGTTGAGGGGGTCCAGTTTGGTGGGCTCAGGATTGGGTCACTGCTTTTTGCAGATGATGTTGTCCTGTTTGCTTCATCAGGCCGTGATCTTCAGCTCTCTCTGGATCGGTTCGCAGCCGAGTGTGAAGCGGCTGGGATGAGAATCAGCACCTCCAAATCTGAGACCATGGTCCTCAGCCGGAAAAGGGTGGAGTGCCCTCTCAGGGTTGGTAGCGAGATTCTGCCCCAAGTGGAGGAGTTCAAGTATCTCGGGGTCTTGTTCACGAGTGAGGGAAGAATGGAGCGTGAGATCGACAGGCGGATCGGTGCGGCATCCGCAGTAATGCACGCATTGCATCGGTCTGTCGTGGTGAAAAAGGAGCTGAGCCGCAAGGCGAAGCTCTTAATTTACCAGTCGATCTATGTTCCTACCCTCACCTATGGTCATGAGCTATGGGTAGTGACCGAAAGAACGAGATCGCGAATACAAGCGGCTGAAATGAGTTTCCTCCGCAGGGTGTCTGGGCTTTCCCTTAAAGATAGGGTGAGAAGCTCAGTCATCCGGGAGGGGCTCAGAGTAGAGCCGCTGTTCCTCCGCATCGAGAGGAGTCAGATGAGGTGGCTCGGGCATCTGATCAGGATGCCTCCTGGACGCCTCCCTGGTGAGGTGTTCCGGGCACGTCCAACCGGGAGGAGGCCCCAGGGAAGACCCAGGACACGCTGGAGGGACTATGTCTCTCGACTGGCCTGGGAACGCCTTGGGATTCTCCCGGAAGAGCTAGAAGAAGTGGCCGGGGAGAGGGAAGTCTGGGCATCTCTGCTCAAGCTGCTGCCCCCGCGACCTGACCTCGGATAAGCGGGAGACAATGGATGGATGGATGGAGTACAACCCCATTGACCAGTTTGCCTTTCATTATTACTATTCTATTCTCATATATAATGATACATTATATATAATTAGTGTTAGCATTAGGACTTTCAGTATGCACGTGTTGACTTAGTAACAAGTCCTAGGTCAGTGGCATTTTTAAGTGGAACCCTTCACTGGCAAACAATGACTTTTTCTGGTGAAGAAATGTACATCACTTGTGACTGCATGTCCTCTCTAAAGTATAAGTGTCATCAAAGACACTGAAAGGAGAAAATAAACTGGTAATGGCCAATTGAAAGAATTATTACAATTACTTAAAAAGCAATATGAACAGCCTCAGCTCTAACAAGACCAGAGTATGATATTCTAAAATAGTGAGTGTTCAGCCTGTTATTTAAGTGTTAAGATTAGTGGGGCTTCTCTAACATCCATCCATCCATTTTCCAACCCGCTGAATCCGAACACAGGGTCACAGGGGTCTGCTGGAGCCAATCCCAGCCAACACAGGGCGCAAGGCAGGGAACCAATCCCGGGCAGGGCGCCAACCCACCGCAGCAGTCTTCTAATACTTTTATTTATTGAAATTTTGAGTTATAATTGCAATGAAGATACTGGTGCATTGCATAGAGTGAGGGGAGCTTAAAATTAATTTTTAACTTAATGGGATGCCAGTGAAGTGATTGATATAGTATATATATACGTATATAGTTTGCTTCCCAAACATACATTGTGTATCTGTATGATTAATTGTTAATGTTGTTACAATAATTAAAACACACATCAAGGATCATAAATAGAACCAAAAGTACAATCACATCAATCCAGTTCTTCAATCACTTCTCTGGCATTCATATATATATATCTTCTTATATAATACGCTACCATGGCTGTCTATTTGTCTGTCCAGGATTGTAAATCACCTGTCTCAAACCATTTGACCTATTGACCTGAAATTTGGTACACATATACTACATGAAGCCTACTATCTGATTTCGGGGTGATGATTGACCTCCAAGGTTATTCCTCTTTTTATTTTATTTTATTGTAGAATCTACTCTCAGCAGTGGCCAGCAGGGTGGCAGTGGGTCGCATGTGTACAGGCCCCATTCTCATCCCTACCACCTTCGCTGTCACTTCCCCTACCTCATATCTTAAGTCATTCTTGAGGCAGATTGACGACTTAAGTGCCAGCTTAAGTGAAAAATTAAGGAAACCATACTAAGTAATTGCAACACAAACACTGACTTAATCAGTTTTAACATGAAAAGATGCTGACGAAAGAAGAGAAGAAGCGGGCTGCTAGGGTGGAGAAAAGAAGAGCTGCTCAGGAAACAGCAAGCACATCAACCTCTGAGCAAATGAATGCTAAACGTACAGAGAAAGAGGATGAATACTATGAATGCTCAAGTCAAGCGTATTTACTGCACGTTATCATGCAGTGCACCATTACTGGTATATATACAATATATATATATATATATATACTGTATATATATATACACACACACACACACATACAGTGCTCTGAAAAAGTAGTATTTGCCCTCTTCCTAATTTCCTCTACTAATGCTGATAATGTAGATATTCTCCTTATGTTCCTGATGTTAGATTGTCTTTCCATGTTATTTTATTTTATCATTAAATTATACTGCCTAACAAGCCTGCGAATTTCCCCTTGGGATTAATAAAATATCTATCTATCTATCTATCTATCTATCTATCTATCTATCTATCTATCTATCTATCTATCTATCTATCTATCTATCTATCTATCTATCTATCTATCTATCTATCTATCTATCTATCTAAGCCTTGATGGCAAAACTAAACAATGAACAAGAAAACAAACTAAATGAAAATAAAAATAAGAAAACTGACATCAAAGTGAGATAAAAATGCATTTTTACTGTATAGTCCCTGTTAATTTAAATGCAGTCACCACAATTCTTAACTTATGTGCAATTACCATTCAAAATTTATACTAAAACTAACTAAATCAACACACTCTGCTAGTTAATACAAACAGAAAACTTGTGTCAGAGATAAACAAAATCAAGGGTTAATTTAGAAAAGAAGCTGAAGTTCATAAAACAATTTTCACAAAACAAAAATAAGCAAATTTATAATACTAAAGCAACATATTCTTTTACATTTTATGTATGTAATGAGAAGTCAAGCAAAATTATACTTTTTATTGGCTAACTGTGTCATTTTGCTTATCTTCTCATTACATCCATAATGGCTAACACAGTACAACACCCTAGTACTACATTTTTAATCTAAAGATGTATTTCTTTAAATTCAGGACAAAAAATATTATACATAAGTTAGTGATACTTAATCTTTTTAAATGTAATGAATTTATAAAAATGTATTACAGTAATCCCTCACTATATCGCGCTTCGCCTTTCGCGGCTTCACTCTATCGCGGATTTTATATGTAAGCATATTTAAATATATATCGCGGATTTTTTGCTGGTCCGCAGATTTCTGCAGACAATGGGTCTTTTAATTTCTGGTACATGCTTCTTCAGTTGGTTTGCCCAGTTGATTTCATACAAGGGACGCTATTGGCAGCTGGCTGAGAAGCTACCCAACTTACTTTTCTCTCTCTCTCTCTTGCACTGACTTTCTCTGATCCTGACGTAGGGGGATTGAGCAGGGGGGCTGTTCGCACACCTAGACGATACGGACGCTCGTCTAAAAATGCTGAAAGATTATCTTCACGTTGCTCCCTTCTGTGCAGCTGCTTCATGAAGCGACATGCTGCACGGTGCTTCGCATACTTAAAAGCTCGAAGGGCACGTATTGATTTTTGATTGTTTGTTTTTATCTGTCTCTCTCTCTCTCTCAATTTCTCTGCTACTGACGGAGGGGGTGTGAGCTGCCGCCTTCAACAGCTTTGTACCGTGATGCTTCGCATATTTAAAAGCCAAACAGCCCTATTGATTTGTTTGCTTTTCTCTCTGTCTCTCTAACATTATCTGCTCCTTATGCGCACTCCTTTGAAGAGGAAGATATGTTTGCATTCTTTTAATTGTGAGACGGAACTGTCATCTCTGTCTTGTCATGGAGCACAATTTAAACTTTTGAAAAAGAGAGAAATGTTTGTTTGCAGTGTTTGAATAACGTTCATGTCTCTCTACAACTTCCTGTATTTCTGTGCAAATCTGTGACCCAAGCATGACAATATAAAAATAACCATATAAACATATGGTTTCTACTTCGCGGATTTTCACCTTTCACGGGGGGTTCTGGAACGCAACCCCCGCGATGGAGGAGGGATTACTGTATATACCCTTTTAACATGGTATAAAATAATGTAAATTTGAAATAACATATTTTACCAATCATGTTATTTTTTAATTAATATTACTCTTAATAATGTCTAAAATGTTTACATGCTATTCTTGGCTATTTAAAAAACTGGACAACTTGTTTTTTTCAGAATTTTTGCTTCTAGAAAAGTTTTTGGTTGATCAAGATAGACAACTTCTTAAAGAACACAAATATCATTTCTGATTAATTGGATCACACAGAAATTGTGAGAAAGTTGAATTAAACTGAATTTGCCACGTTTAGCTGCTTAATGACTGACACATTGAATTAGTTTAACTTTTTATACTAATTGTCTTCCCAGGAAGTAAATGCTACAGAGCAGACAGTTCTTTTTAATGTAATGAGACTCTTAAGCTTGGCTTTCCCATTCACAGGACTTAGTATTTTCAAGCTGCAGTGCCACTACTTTTAGATCACCATAGATGTTCAAATTATAGCTGTTATACTTTATATGTATACTTATAATATGAGAGGAGATCACAAAATAGGTGCTTGCAATGAAATGGTACTTTGGTTTTGGTGATTAGCAGGTCAAAATCCTTAAGATATACCTAAAATTGTTCAAGAAGCAAAATGCTCATTGTTCGCTGTAATGGATACCTAAAGTGTTGTTCATTTTCTTAAATGTAATTATTTAAATAACAAAGTTAAATTAAAATCTGTGATACATTAAAATAAGTAGTAACTTGCTTTCTCAGAATATTGTATGCAAACATCACCCCCACACATTTCAAATGTCTTTCATATGATCCTGAAGTTAAATGATAGGTTCCTCTTTGTAGTATAAGAGATGAAGGCTGGTGTCTGCTGGATGTTTTCTGGTTTTCCCTGTACTTGTAAAGATATCTTCATGCATCTTTATCAATATCTGAACAAGTATAATATGAATAGAACTGAAATGTTCATTTATTAAGTATATTCAATGACAAACGGTCACAGATTTTCCTTTCTTATGATTTTACTATTTATGGCTATGTCTCTGTTTGTATGTGTGACATTTGTTTTATTTTAAGCATTTCAAGAACCACTTACAGATGATTTTAGAAGCAATGTTTCCAAAAATGTGATTTAAGTCTAATAGGAGAAGGTGAGAGGTGGTGAATGACAAACATGAAATACAATTCTTAAAGAAGCCAGAAATCCATCATCTGTATTAGTCCTGTCAATATTACCTTTGTTTTAAATTTTCAGAATGTGTTATATACCTAGCATTTTTTCTCCCCAAGGATATAATTTACCTGAGTGAAACACAGATGAATGTGATGGGCTAGTTTTGTGGCAGAATTGTTTTTTTATATGTTTTTGTCCTTTCTGAAGCACTTTCCTGTATATCATAGCTCAGAATAAATTGCCTCCTGGGTGTTGATAAGGTATATTGTGTTTTATTTATTTACAGTTCTTCTACTTTTAAATGCTCTTTCCAGTTTCCTTATTTTTTGTGATAGTTGCATAATAAAGCTCTTCAAGTATATTGCATATAATGAATTAATTCTGTAAAGAAAGCATAATGCTTATTCTATATTTATAAGAGCATCCTTATTTAAATATGGCTCTGTTCCCTGATTTGTGCCAAAAGGCTGCCAATGTGCTGTTGTTTTTGAGTCCCCAGATAAAGATATTTATCCATTTTTGAGAAATCTAGTCAAAGTGGAATAATCAAAGGCAAAGTTTATAAAATAACTATGCATTCATGGCTGTAAATGCTCTAAAATAGGCTTGCTGTAAACGCTACCAAAAATATATGCAGTTATTTGACTGTATCAGCCTTAAACTGTTTTAGTGGGTGAGAGTGTCACCCACATGAAAATTATGAATAATATGCCACATGAGGGCATCACAAATAAGAATAGTCTCGTGGAAACACTCCCATTTCCAAATTCCCCAGCCAGAGAACTGTGTTGCACTGCATGGAACAATGAGTATTGTATTCAAAAGTAATATTAATGTTTCCTAAAATGGTAAACACATGAGCTGATTTCCATTTTCAAGTGTCAAATATTAGTTAATTATTAGTTAAATATACACTGCAAAAAATGAAATTTAAGCAAGTGAAAAGTATTCATATTATGACATTACATCTTGTTTTACGTATTGTAAAAATTAATGACTTATCGAAATTTTTTTTATTTACAATTATTTAGCTTACTTTATAAAATCTTGTCAAGTAAATTTTGTTTACCCTGTTGGCAGATTCTTTGTTAAATAAAAGAAAAACAGCTCCCATTTAAAGTTTTTTTTTTTGTCTAGCTTTTGCATATTGATTTTTTTGAAGTGTACTAAATCTGTAAACCACACCAGGAAAAGTGTTTGAGTTTGGAGAGAGAAGATAAGACATCCCAATGTGGTTCTAAACTGTCCTCACCAGGAAAGGTGTTTTATTATCCAATACAAGTTTAAGAAGAGAATGGTCATTTTCTACAGTGCTATGAAGGGATGCCAAACAGTAAATGGCATTGCAGGCTAAATATAAATGAATTACAACCATAGGAGTACAATGTAAGTGCATAGCGATTGCCATAGAAGTAATTATTCTATGAGAATTAATTTAGGAACATGTGAATTGGGAGCACCTAAAAATTTTACAGAATTCCCCAAGTGTGACAGATTCTAGTAGGGAGGCCTGTTATGCTATGCCTGGTCCCCTGCAATGTGCTATGGTGTACAACTTTCCTGTTGCTTGCCTAACCAATTAAATATGAGCTGTGGTTAAAGGATTATCGGGGTGCCTGGGACAAGTAGGTGGAGTTGTGGAAGGATTACCTCAAGAATTACTGGGGGCATACCTGACCCCAGAAACAAATTGAAGAGTAATGCTAGAAGCTAAACTGGTTCAGGGTTTAAAGGCAAGGTTTTAAAACCTGGAGTTAGGGGCAGACAGATGATCAAAATCTGTTAAACCCAGCCACAGAGAGTGATAAATGAGTGCTAAAGGGAAGGTAAGAATTGTGAGACCAGGGGGGTATTTTTTGTACGGGATTACTCGTTTAGCCGGATGTAATTGTTGACGATTTGGCATGATCCTGGATCTATCGGTTTTTCGAAACACTTGCTGGATGTGTCATAGCAGCACATCCAAATCCTCAAACCTGCTCGGAGAAGGTTTGTTCTATGTAAACAAGGATTAGCTCACACACTTAATCAGTGTCCGTGCATGGCATTCATCCAGTCATGGCTTTGCCGTTCATGAATGAGCGACCAATTGATATCGGTGCGCAAATTATAAGTAGAGAATTTCATATAGAGAGAGTTTTGCACGATCGGAAAGATCCTTTATTGCTCCCGGAGGAAATTCTTTTCGAAAGATACCGCTTTAGCCAAGGGGGAATATTGTACCTCAAAAATTTATTACCACCTTATATTCGAAGTCAAACTAGGCGAAGTCGGGCTCTCACAACCACACAGACAGTATGCATTGCTTTGAGGTTTTTTGCAAGCGGCACTTTTTTTATATACTGTAGGCGATGTGAAAAATCTATCTAAAAGTGTAGTTTTCCAGGCAATTCGTAAAGTCTGCTTGGCTCTGAAATATTTCCTTCGGGTTTTCATAGTATTTCCTGGACACCTGTGTGTGCAGACAATAAAAGACGCATTTCATGCCATTGCAGGTAGGTAATACACAGGCAAAAACACCCACAGTTCCATGAAGAATCTCACAATCAGCCTAACATTCTCATTACCCAGGATTTCCAAATGTGATTGGGGCACATAGGACTGATCAGAGTGGAGTTTGATCAAACATTATTTGGAAAATGTACCTCTCCTCCCGATGAATAATCAGACACAGTGTCTTCATCAAATATTTGACCTTCGTCAATATCTCGTTGGTCAGACACAAGTTCTAGGGATATGACATTCCCTGCAACTGACCCAACAAAAAAAGATGGCT
The DNA here is from genome assembly GCF_900747795.2 of Erpetoichthys calabaricus. Taxonomy (NCBI): domain Eukaryota; kingdom Metazoa; phylum Chordata; class Cladistia; order Polypteriformes; family Polypteridae; genus Erpetoichthys; species Erpetoichthys calabaricus. The sequence continues at coordinate 91,871,500 of NC_041398.2, read as the reverse complement.
ATATGGAACATACCTATGGCACACATTGAGGACAAATATATGCAATGACCATCCTTTACCTGAAATTAAGTGACCACTGCATCCTGCCACTGGTTCTGGGGAGGACCTTCCCCCTGGAATGCCCTCAGAAACAGGGCGATGGGCATTTTGCTGGATAGCCAACTCTTCTGCAGGGGTTAGGTCTGGACCGCATGGACCTCCACCTGTTTTTTGCTTGTCTGCCTTCTTATTAGCTTTAAAATTAATGTTTTTTATATTATATATGATTATTTATGTCAGCAATTCTTTAAATAATTATATACCAATATTTACCAGTTTGAAGTATATTCTTGTACTTCACTTTAATCTGTTCCCATGTTCTCCTTGTGCTCATGTTTGATCTGGAATTATGACATATTAAATAATAATTAATGTGACACATAAGAAATGAAACGCTGCATTCAGTAAGTACAATGTACACTACTTAGCGTTTAACTTGTGGGCCACTTTTTGCCAGCCGTCTTTTTCTGGTTTGGGCTGCTTTTGCAGTGTTACCCCTTGTGCATATTAAATCTTGAAATTCTTCATGTCCTTCGAATAAAAGGTCCTGCTCCGCTTGTGTGAAAAAAAATGCGCCCGTTCTTTCGTCATTTTGTTACAGCCTATCAAAGACTTGCTGATCATGTTTTCTAGACTCAATATATATGGGCTTCTCAATCAGTGCGGGCGTGCACATTCATCTCGGATGATTAGATCCAGCTAGACTAATATACTACACGGTTGCGTTTGAAAAACTGACTTATCCCAGATGAGTTTCACTGGCATTAACTCATTCAAGATGAGGCATCTGATCTCATATGATTTAAGCGACATACAGAAAATACCCCCCAGGGGTGATGTAGGGAAAATAACAGCAGGCAAAATCTAAGTCAAGAAACAGTCAGAAATACCAGGGAAAAAAAGCTATGTCCAACAGAAACTTTCAAAAACAAAAGATTATATTGCTGTAGTTCATTTATTACTACTAACTACTACTTAGAAAGTTTGTTTTATTAATGAAATGGTAGGAAATGCAAAACTAATCATATCACAACAAAAAGTGGTGTATGGGTTTCAGTCTGACTGTTTATTTTGTAATCTGTTGCTCCTTTTGTTAATCCCCTTGCCTGTTTCCTTTAATTTTTTAACAAGAACACTATTTTTATGACTTTGGCCTCTTTGGCATCTATTCTGGATTCATAGGCAGGTCAAGAGAAATCAACGTTCAGTACATTTTCATATCCAAGACCCTTTTTGAGCATGTACCAGAATTCTTCATTCATTCAATTTTTTGTAACTTAAATATGCATGTGTTTTACCTCATGCATGCAATATAGATTCGTGCAAGGGTAGTCTAAAGAGGGCTCACCTGGGGCCTCATGTATAATGCCGTGTGTAGAACTCCCATTATAACATGGCATAAGCACAAAAGCGGAAATTTGCGTATGCACAGAAAAATCCAGATGCATAAATCTGTGTGTTCGCCAACTTCCACGTTTTTCCGCTACATAAATCCCGATCAGCGTGAAAAGTAACGCACGTGCAAGCACCTGCTGCCCTACCCCAACTCCTCCCAGAATTACACCTCTTTGAATATGCAAATCAATATAAATAGCCCTTAAGCTCAGTGTTCTGTGAAAAGACAATGGGAAAAGCATGGGGGAAAATAGAAGAATTTCAGCAAATACCAAGTGGAGGCAAAGAAAAACTTACTATTCGTTGGTTTAAACATTGATATAATCAACAAACGGAAGTTGATCGAGTGACATAGTGTGTCGGAGAAATTCGAAAGCTCAAGTTCACAAAGTCATACAGTGCCCGAAATAAAAAAGAAGTTGTCACATATCAAAGTCGCTGTGAAAAGGCAAGTTGTAGCCCACCATCTGAGTGTCATATGAAAGCTTATTAGGGTACAGAGAAAAAAATATAGTGGGGTACAGAGAAAAAAACAGTGGGAGAAAAGCTCGAAATGTCAACTTTAATCGCAGAATTTCCACTTTAATCACATAGTTTATTTTGTCATTAAAGTAGAACATCATAAACTTTATCTTAAAATCGTTTAATTTAGTAGTTTCTCAAATCCCATCGTAACTAAAGTAGCACGTTAAATGCTTTGTTTTGTATTTGATCTTCTATGTGCTCTATTTGTGTGAATCACTACATGATTCTGGGCTTTTTCTTCCTCAGACAGGACACCATTACATTCGTAATATTACAGCTCTCTGAATAACTAAAATACTGAGATGCATATGTGATATCTTTTTCATGATGATAGGAATGAAAGCATGTTATTAAACATGGGAACATGGTGGCACAGTGATTGTTCATGTCTCACGCAAGATGCTTGCTGCGCCATGCGCGAACTTCAATGAAATAATTTATTGCAGCAGTACTGTCTCTTTCAAATGTACTAACCTCCAATTCCTGTCCTTACTTTTCTTTCTCCAAATACCCAATCACCACACAATCAGCTCTGTAATAGACGTTAAGCCATCTGTAAGCTTAGAACGACGATTCTTCAAAACTTTTAAGGAACATCGAAATATCTTCGTAATACATGTTTAGTTATTCTATCCATCTATCCTTCCAGTGTCGCACGAGCCCAGCAAGAATACAGTGCAAGGCAGGAACAATCTGTGAACTAGCTAGCACTGCGGCACTGTGTCCTCACATGTTTAATTATTAACAATATAGATTATTTAAATGAAGTTAGTTTTATCCGTATAATATAATCAACATATTTTGCTGCAGTTCATCTTAAAAATGATATTGTCATCATATGTAAATATGTGCTTTATAAAGTAGTGCAGGTTGTGCAATATTATAACTGTAGTGCAAGTTTACAGTGAGGTGATTGTACTTATAAGTACAGACAGTTCTACAAGGAGCACTTGATGGGCTAGTTGAGTGCGTTTAAAGTTCTTGGGATGAAACTGTTTCTGAACCGCGAGGTCCGTACAGGAAAGGTTCCGGAGTTTTTTGCCATGGCTGAGGCAGCATGTGCTTGATGCTGTATACCGATAATTCTCTTTCCGATCACCTGCTGCTGTGATTCCAAACTCAGATACAGTGATATAAATACTCCGAGTGGTGCCGTGAGAGTAATATGGAAAAAGATGATCCGCTGTGGCAACCCTTAACGGGAGTAGCTGAAAGAAGAAGAAGATGCAGTGAGCGTAACAACACTAAAGCAGTTATGGTATTTGGAATACTATGGCTATTCCCTGGACCATTATATTGCTACAGGTTAATTACAATCAGATGCATTACACTAACAAACAATATGCAGTTAGTTTCAGTGTATTTATAAAGCCGCATCAGGAATGTGGATCTAAGAATGAAAGGGTAACCACAAAGGAACAGTAGCACTGCTTTGACGCTGGGTGCCGCCAGTCTGCAAAACCGAGCGGAGAACTTGCGTACGCCAGGGTATGTGGTACTGTGGAAATGTGTGTGGCTTTACGCCAAGTTTAGGTTTTATACATCGTGATTTGAGTGTGGAAACGTTCGTACAAAACATTTCTGTGTGTACACACCGTTTATACGTGAGCCCCCTGGCAAATTGTAATTAAACCTCAAATTGTATTAGGACTGAACAGTTTTCTCATTTCTGTTTTCATTATAAATCTACCTGATAAATGCTTATCTTTGTATTTAATTTGCTGCGGTAACCTAATGAAATCTGCTAAATAATAAACTACATGAAAAACAGAACCCTATAGAACAGTTATAATAACACCACACTACACTGTACCTTTCCTTTTTGTTTTGTACAACTGAAATGTTGCATTGCATTGATTAAAACCAATTAATTTCAAGGAAATTAGAGTACAGTACTTGTTTTCTTTCAGCTCTTTTTAGGAGCTCAAAAAACTTTTCTTTCTCAGTTTATGTACATATATTGTAATTCAAAACTTATGTGAGGTTTTTCAATGATTATCTTCTTTTCCAAGTGTGGCAATGCTTCATTTGCTTTCTAGTTTAACTTGGTCAAATAAATAGACCTATTATTTTTGTCAGGCTGTATATTGCTTTTAAATATGTTTACGCCACAAATAAAACTTTTAATGGCCTGAAAAACATACTACATTATGTTAAATCCATTTAACACTTAAATGTAAGGCAGAAGTACCATACAACTTTAAGGAAGAAACTTTCCTTTTGAAGTTCTAACCATAGGTTTTATTAATTTGTGAAATTAACTGAAATACCTCAAATTACTCTAATTGTGTGCTGCAGTAAAAGCAATTTGCTAATGCTTAATTTCTAGTTTGGTGATAATGTATACGGCTACATCTTTTCTTAGCATGCCATAAATTTAATTAATTTTTCTATGCAGCTGCACCTCCAGGGTTTAATAGCTTTTGTTATAGCTTTATAAAATGACATTCTATCTTATATCTTCGGTCTCCCACGTCCGCAAAAAAGCAACTTTTTTGTTTTTAATAAAGTACCACATTAAGGAATATGATTCTGTAATTATGTAAGTTTTTATATTTTGTTACCACCTACGTGTAATTATTAAATTGATATGTGACAAACCAGCTATAATATTTAAGATAACTGGTTGCCAGGTAGTGATAGAATGTACATACATACTATACATACTGTACATATATCACCCATAGATTACATTAACAGAACACATATAGAGTAATGACTATATTAAAATAAAATAATTATACAATCAGAACAGGACTTTACTCCAAATCAAACTATGAAGTTATACTGGCAATATATATATTGTGATGGATGGCTGGGGCCCATGCCTGGCCGGGACGCCCCTTCACCACATCTGCCAGGGGGACAAGGGTGGGAAGCCCAGTATCACCTCCTGGACGCTAGATGGCAGCCTCCCTGGGTTGCAACGGACTCCCCCAGGGCTTTATGGGGGTTGGAGTTCTGTGCAGCTCTGTGGGGTTGCACAGGCACCGCCAGGGGGTGCTGCAACAGGAGCGGCTGGCCCCTTTTGGACCACTGGTTTTGCCATACCCGGAAGTGCAGCTGGATGTCGGCAATCAAATACCTGGAGCACTTCCAGGTACCCAATAAAAGGGAGCCAGCGATCACTACTCAGCGGCCAGAGTCAGCTGGAAGGAGGTCAAAGCTTGTGGAGGAGTGGTGGTGGAAGAGAGGAAGAGAAAAGGAGTGTAGTAGTGTGGGTTTTGTACTTGGGACTGTGTTATTGCTGGAGGGTTCACGGGAAAGACGTGCCCTCCAGCTGAAGAAAATAAAAGACTTTTGTACTTTTATACGTGCCTCCTGTGTCAAGTCTGTGCTGGGTTGGGCGGTATATTGCACCTTTCTTACAATATATATATATTTTGATGGAAACCCCTAAACATGATCACACCAAGTCCCAGGTTGAAATAATTCAAAGTTTATTAAACAATTCCTTCACTAAGTCCACAAGCACAAACAGAGAAGTTTTTTCTCTCCACAGTACCTCTGCTTTTACGACCTCACTACTCTCCTCCAGTTGAGTGTTGCTCCACATCCTCTCAGATCGGACTTGCCTGGATCAGGGACCGGTGCCAGGGTAATTGCCCGATGGAAGCACTTCCGGGTCACACAGAAGTCCCATAAATTGGGGACTGCATCTCCCATGCTTGCGGCACCCATGGTCCCCAGCAGGGCCGTATTAGCGGACTACATCTCCTAGCATTCCCTACTTGTTCCTGAATGGACAAGCGTCTGGGGGGAATAGAAAGTCACCAGCGACCTCTTCTATTTCTGGTGGGCTTTCTGTCCCTGTGTTCTGGCCATCTCTTCCGGGTCTGGGTCTTCTGTCTTCCTTAGTTGGGATGTCTGTCTGCCTTCTAGGAACCTCCCATCCAGGTAAGGAACCATGCTCTCATACATATTGTGGCGGACGGCCAGGACCCATACCCAGCCAGGATGCCCCTTCAACACTGGATCCGGGGAATCAGCCATGGGATGCACTCTATGTCCCCCAGAACACTTGGCGGCAGCCCCCCGGGTTGCATCGGGGCCAATAACATGGAACACCGGAGCTCATCCTGGTTGGGCTCCGTGGCCACCACCAGGGGGAGGTATGGACTGTACAAGACCTCTAAAGGTTTCCTGTTATATCTGGAACCAAGATGTTAGCAACAGATCCTTTAAGTACTTTTGGTTGCAAGGTGGGGCCTCAGTGGATTGGACTTGTTTTTCCAGCACATCCCACAGTTAACCCTAATTCATCAGACCAGGTCACCTTCATCCATTGCTCAGTGGTCCAATTCTGACGCTGACATGCCCATTGTAGGTGCTTTCTACAATGGGACAGGGGTCAGCATGAGCACTTTGACCAGTCTGTGGCTATGAAGCCAAATATGAAACAAGATGCAATGCACTGTGTGTTCTGACATTTTTTTCTCATAGTCTGCACTAAGTTCTACAATAGTTCCTCTGTAGGATCAGACTAGCCTTTGCTCCTTTTTGCAAATCAATGAGCATTGGACACCCATACTAACCATTGCATACTGGGAACACCCCACAAAACCTGCCATTTTGGTGATTCTCAGACCTAGTTGTGTAGCCATCACAGTTTAGTCCTTGTCAAAGATTGTTACATTTGTCCATGTTTCCTTCTTCCAGTACATCACCTTCCAAGAACTGACTTTCTGCCTAATATACCCCACCCATTGACAGATATCATTGTAACATTATAATCAATGTTATTCACATCACCTGTCCGTGGTTTTAATGTTGTTGGTTGGTCAGTGTATATACAGTACATTGTATGTATAATTTGTTTTCTGTATAGAAGATACCTGAAAATACATATATCATATATGACAATACATCCACTCCAAGGCTGATATGTACCACCATGGACAAAACATTTTGGTGATGACAAAATGAAATGAAAACAAGTACTCCAGTTAATCAAAAATTTAACATCATGCTTTTCAAGTGGATGGTTTTGCTCAGGGTGCTCCTGAATTATTACAAGACATTACTCCTTAAAACGTTTTCTTCATGTTAAAATGCTTTTATTTTTACACTGTAACTCATTCATTTTGCTTAGTTGCCAATTAACATTTAAGATTTTTGAAGGTTTATTTTGAGTTATGTAAGCTGAATTGACATTTCAATGAAAGATTTGTTTATCTGTGGTCATAACATACAATGATCAAATTACATATTTATCTATTTATACATATTTATTGAATTTAATTTTCTGTTTTTTATATATATGTAATCTACGAAACAAACTTAGATCACCTTGGTCATGTTCATGTCTTATAGTTCCCTGAAATCTGATAAGACATTAAAGATGGATTGATCTAAGACACTATACCATTTAGATTTCAAAAGTTGGCATCTGTGGCAGAGATGCACTGCATTATTTCACATACTGCACATCTGTTACCATACACTTGGCATCTGCTTGGTTCCAAAGAAATACAAATATGTAGGACTTAATACTTGAGTGTTTGGAAATTGTTGAAATATGACTACAAATAATGACATAACACCCTTCGGTCATTACAGTGTAATTGCCAATGCCTGACAATAGCAATTAGAAGGTGTGACTAAGAATGAGTATCATCTGAAAGGTGCTGCCTGAGGCATAGGAAAGAGCAAATTTGAAGGCATTGCATACAATAAAATTAGTACAATAAATCAGAACGGTTCTCATATGTGGAATGTGCACATAAAGTGTTAAAATGAAATTCTCACTTGCATGTCACAGACTGGTGAAATTCATACAATACTAACAACACAACAGACAATGAAATAAATAACATTCCATACAATCAAGTCGAACTTATACAACAATGAAAATAATATTACAGGCAATCAAGTCAAACTTAACAATACAGAATTCAACCAAAAACCTAAAAAAAATAAGAAAAACAACAAAGAAGGGAGAATATCCTTTTCCCTGTTATAAAGGTTTATTCTAAAATTTTATCAGTTAGATCTTACCACATTTTAAAAATATTTTGAATGGATCCTCGAAGAGAGAATTAGATTTTTTCCAATATTAAAAAATATAGAACAGGGGTATCCAAACTTTTTGCAAAGAGGGCCAGATTTGGTGAGGTGAAAATGTGTGAAACAGACTGACATTCTTTGAACCATTAACATTAAATGCAAATGAACTATTTTATGAAATTTTTATTGCAAATGGCATACTTTTCTTTTCTTCACACAGAACACAAATAAATCTAAATAAGTTTTTACCAAAATCACTCTGCCTTTCATATTAGAAGACCACATAAAATGAATAAAAAGTCTGTCTGGAAAAAAAAAACTTTCGGAAGATTAAACATATCTAGGTTCATTTGAAACATTACATATTATTCACTATTAAATGCTCACTGTAAACATCTAAATTCAAAACATGTGAACAGGAAAATAACACTTACAGTTATCTTATTCAGAAGTACAAAACATTGAGGGCCATATGCATCCGTGTATCACTCGTTCTTTCGTTTTTCAATTAACCATCAAAAAACGAAAATATATTATTTGATTTTGAATCGGAAAACAAAAACGAAAAAGGCTGTGTTTTTTATTATTTCAATTTTAGACTCGGATCAAAAATATGAAATGGAAAAACGGGCTGCCGGACTGAATTTGGTTTTAATATTTAATTTGTCGGGTTTACGAGACCCGGTTTGATTGTCAATTGAAAAACAAAAGAACAAATGATACACGGATTGAAAAGAGTCAGTGCATATTCAAAACTGTGGTTTTGATCATCACAAAAAAAATCAATTAACTGAGATTTTAGAATTTATTCACCTCAGAAAACTAAACAAATAACTTGCCTGCACTAATGTGAAGGGTGATACTGAGATCTCGACTGCAGTAAATAGGCCAGATCTGGCTCAAAAACATTGGTTTTGATGCGCAAGATGTCACGCAGGTGAGAGTCACTTAGTCTTGTCCTCACGCGGTTCTTGTTAATGTTCATAACCGAGAATGTCTTCTCGCACAAGTATGTCGAGCCAAACAAGCTCAGCATTTTCTTAGCAAATGTTCGAATCTCTTGGAACCTACCTTTATCCAGCTGGCAGTAAAAGTTGACAAGAGGGAGCTGTTGGTGCCGACTGCGATACTCGGCATCACACTGCAACTCAATGAGCTCCAGCTACAGGTGGTCTGGAGCGTCATCAGGGTCCACAGAGAAAGGAGAGGAAAAAAGTGTGATCTTTTCAATAGCTACAAAATCCCAAAAGCTCTGTTGAAACTCCTCAGCCAGAGATAAGATGTCTGCTGCATACCTCCTCATTTGCGCACTGATATTGTTCTGTGGAAAACTGGTCATTATTTCCTGCAGTGATGGGAAATGTGTGGTATTGGGCAGCGTTTGTGACAGGTGCCTTTGGAAAAGTAGCAGCTTGGTCCCAAAGGCTTTGATGTATGAATACAGTTGGCTTATCACTGCATTTTGTCTCTGAAGGCTCATGTTCAGCGAGTTCAGATGTCGTGTTATGTCAACTAAAAATCCAAAATCAGCCAGGCAAACACGATCAGATAGTTCTGGCATCGGTTGTCCCTTTTTTGCCAAGAATCGTCTGATTTCCTCCCTAAGAGAGTAGAAGCGCTGCAGTGCAGACCCACGACTGAGCCATCTTATGTCTTTGTGATACACAACATCTCCGTATTCAGCCTGGATGTTGAGTAGAAACTGTTGAAACTGGCGGTGGCACAGGGCTTTGGAGCGAATATAATTAATAGCCTTTATCACCGGTTTCATAACATGATCATATTTCAGATGTTTTGGTACAGAGAACTTGTTGGTGAATAATACAGTGGAGTTTTATAGCTTTGCCTCCTTCTTCACTGACTTTGTTACAGACTAGGGTTGATAATCCACTTCGCTCGCCAGCCATGGCAGGTGTGCCAGCCGTAATAATCCCAGTGACTTTATTCCACGGTAGTTTCATGTCATCTACGGTGGAACAAACAGAAACAAATAAATCTGTTCCTCTTGCTTGGTCCTTAAGGCTCTGGAGGTCAAGTAGCTCTTCACTCACGTTCATTTCATTGTCCACTCCTCTCAAAAAAATCAGTAACTGAGCGGTGTCAGATGGATCCGTGCTTTCATCGCAGGCTAACGAAAAAAGTCAGACTCCACTCCTTTTGCCTCTAACTGTCTCTTAATATCAAATGAAACGTCTTCAATTCTCCGTACCACAGTGTTACGAGCTAGACAAACATAGGCAAACTCTTGCTTCTTCTCAGGACAAATCTCAGGACCATTTTCATCACGCAGTCTTTAATAAATTCACTCTCAGTAAAAGGTTTGCAGTGCTTGGCAATCAGCGTTGCCACCTCGTAGCTCACCTTTGTGGCATTTTCATTTGACTCACAGGCTCTTGTGAAAAAGCGATGCTGTGCCATTAAAACAGCTTCCAGTTGCTTCAATTTTTCACTGCATTCATTCCCAGTTAGCTTGTCATAGTTAGCATGTTTCGTCTGGTAGTGCCTCTTGATATTGAATTCCTTGAAAACAGCCACAGTCTCTTGGCAAATTAGGCAGACACAGTTGTTTCGTATTTCACTGAAAAAATACTCCAATTTCCACTTGTCCTGGAAGCGGTGGCCCTCGCTGTCAACTTTCCTTTTTTTAGTTAGTTGCCATTTTAGAAATGGGCTGGAAAGGATCACACAAGGGTCATGCGCCGAGAGTTAGGCCACATGTCTACTGCCATCTTCTGGTGAAATATAAAATAGCTTTATTGTACGCGTGTATTTTATACTGTGGTCAACAGTGCTGGCGGGTCGCATATTATTGATTTTATGACAGAGGCTGTGGGCCGGTGGAAATTTGAACACGGGCCGCAAATTGGCCTTTGGACATGCCTGGTATAGAACATCAGTTACCCACTTATTTATAAAAGGTGGGTTGGGTTTCTTCCAGTTGAGCAAATAAGTCTAGTAGTGTGGTATATTACAATCAGTTTGTGGCAATTAGAATCAATTTGTCCGTTTCCACTTTAAGCCCATTTGGGTGTTCACCAAACACAGCTGTTAATGGGTTTGGAGGAATTGTGACACCAAATCTGTGTGGTAAGCTTTCAAAGGTTTTTGTCCAAAATGATCTTAATTTGGTGCATTTTCAAAACATGTCACTCAATGAGGCTGGAGCTAGATTGCACTGTTTGTAGGTTGGATCTTGTCCTGGATTCATTTTGGACAATTTTAAACAACATAAATATGATGAAAGATTTTAAGTTAAATGATTGAATGCTTTGCCAATATGGAGGTAGAGTGTATTCTGTGAATTGCTACCTTCCATTTCATTTCAGAGATATTGAGTGAAACATCCTTTCCCCACCATATCCTAGGAAAGAAGAGAATTTAATATTTTTTTATATATTGTTGAGATGCTGTCTGAGTCTTCCAGACTGATTAGTATTTTTTCTGGAGTAGTAATGGATGGAAGGTGCAGAAAGTTGGGTCCTTTTAGCAAAATTTCTGAATTGAACGTAGTGGAAAAATTACATTACTGGGAAGTTAAATTTGAAGTGTAATTGTTCATAAGATGCAAAAACATTGTCTATATACCATACTCAAAGTGTTTTAATCCTAAATATTCTCCAAAGATTAAATACTAGTGTAGGTTTGAGAGGGCTGAAAAAGGTGATTATCATGTAGCGTTGCAACAGATGAAAGCTTTTCTGCCTTGAAATACATCCTGCATTGGTTCCATATTTTGAATGATTGATGAACAATAGGATTATTAGTACATTGACAATAATTTGTATTTACTGGGCACAAAGCATGGCCTATAAAGAAGTAGAGTAAGATTTTATTTCAATTGAAGGCTTGTGTATAGTCATCAATTTGTGTCAATTTCCAAGTCTTTATAGCTTGTATATTTGCCACCCAGTAATAAAATTGAAAGTTAGGTAGTGCCATGCCACTTTCTGCTTTAGGTCCTTGCAGAGTTTTGAATGGGTGAATGTTACAAATGCCAGATAAAGGAGGTTATAACTGGATCTAATTTCTTAAAGAATGATTTGTTAATGTACTGTATATGTGAACGCTCTGAAATAGAAAAAGAAGCTTGGGAAGAATGTTTATCTTGACAGTAAGATTTCTTCCATTTTTTCTCTACAAGGGTTTTTTTGGGAGTTTTTCTTAGTCTTCTCAGACAGTCAAGGCTGGGGGGCTGTCAAGAGGCAGGGCCTATTAAAGCCAATTGTGGCACTTCTTGTATGATTTTGGGCTCTACAAAAATAAATTGTATTGTATTGTATTGTATTGTTTTGTATTGATTCTCCCTGTTAATGTGAAATGGAGGGAGACCATCTTTTCACATCTTGTTTGATTTTTTTCTATGTTGATAGCAAAACTGTGTTGAAAAAGATATTTATATTTACTGTACTTGTGATGTTTATCCCTAGATAGTTTCTGTTCTGATGAAATAAACACATAAATGTTCAGTGTAATACCATGAGCTAGAGAGTTCACTGGAAAAAGCACACTTTTATTTAGATTGATTTTGAGCTAAATGTCTAATGAAACTCTGCTAGTTCATTAAGGACTACTGGTAAGGATGTTTGTGAGTTTGATATATACAGTACCATATAATCTGTGTATAGTGATATTTTCTGTTCAGGTCCTTCTCTGATAATCCCCTTTATCTCTGATGCATTTTGAAAGTGAATGGCCAATGGCTCAATGGAAATTGCAAAAAGCAATGGTAATAAAGGGTATCCTTGTTGAGTACCATGCTCTAGTCTGAAGTAGTTTGAGATAATGTTGTTAATAAAGACAAAGACGTCAGAACTAATATAAAGTAAATCTATCCATGCACATATAATTCTTCCCCAGGCTCTCCTCCCAGTTGGTTGTGCCCACAGAACCTCCACAGGGAGACAAACGGGAGTCACCAATATCAGATGCCTGAACCACCTCAAAATTTCTCCTCTTGACAAAGAGAGTCAAAGGTGCATTGTATTATTTATTTTTTTACTCTTATCATTTAATTTCTTTAAGAGTTTTTTTTACATTTCCCTAATTACACCTGGAGTCGAGAAGATGTAATCCCACATTAAAAATTGCTCATTATATTAAATAGCGTATATAAAAAGTGAAATCTCTTTTAAAAATACACAGCCTCTAATGTTTACCTTTGTTGTTTTACTTTCTAGGTTGCTATGTCTTTTTCTGCCAGTGCCAATTTATAATACTTATAGAGAGACCTACATTGTTATTGTAGGCAGCTGTTTCATTTTTCCTGCTGAGAAACTCTATTAAACATTCATGAGCTCTTACAAGATCTTTAAAAGAAATTTTATAAAAGGAGAGGATGGTGCAATCATTGTGGTGTGTCAGGCTCATATATTGTTGCATTTTAAATAAGAGTTTCTTACATTATCTGTTATCACTTTGGCCTTTAGTTTTTTAGCCTACAGAGCAATAAAACCATATATTGAATTAACAAGTTTCTATAGGTCATCGGGCTCACTATGCATCTTAATAAACCTCTTAACTTGGGTTTAACTAACCCTTTGCAGTGATAATGTATTATATTATTAAACTATAAAATTTATTTTTTCTTTTTTAATTTAATGGTAAATGTATTTGTAATTGAACAAAATAGTAGCAAAGATAAATTAAAAAATGCTTTTTTTAAACAAAGTTATAGGCATTTTTTCACTTGGAAATAAAACATAAAGATGAACAGGACTAGAGGGTTAACACATTCTGAATTTGTGTTTCACTAGAAGAGAACATCTTACCTGAAGAAGCTGCCTGAGTTGCCATAAAAAACTTGCATATTGTAATCTTTTTAGTTAGCCAATAAAATGTGTCATTTTGCTTGACTTCTCACTACATTCATAATGGCTAACACGGTACAACACCCTAGTACTAGAAGAGAAAAAAAAATTAGCTAAAACTATTAATTGCTGTACTTTTATCATGTAGCAGCCACACTCTACTCAGAACAAAATCCTCATCTCTCTGGCCTTCGTGGCTAAAACTGCATAGATATATGATGATTCACAGATAAAGATGATTTTGATGTACTGGAACCTTATGAAACTGTGGCTTGCCATCTCGGTGGCCATCCTTCTTTAATGTACAGCCCATTATATTAATATCAACACTAGCTTTATTAGGCTGTAAGAGCAAACTTGAAAACTAAGAGCAAACTTGTAACTAAAATGTAGCCTGGCCATAAGTCCATGTTACATTAGCACTTCAGCTCAGGATGTAACCAATATTTATTCAGTGAGTTCTATAACACGTCATAGTGTGAAAGTCATTGGGTTGTTTGGGATTAAGCATGATTAAAGAAATCACTTAATTCAGTGATATTAGTTGACCTGAACATGTGACATGAAAAGCATGTGGCTGTATAGATCAAATCATGTGGTTTACAAACCCAAGCAAAGCAAGTGTTTGACTTATATACACAAACTTTTTTTCACCATTAATTGGACCAATTTTCATTCTAATGAATCATACAGTAATTACTGGCAGTATATGCAGCCAAAACTTAATTTATAAGCAAGTCATACAACCAGCAGATGGCAATACTGGACAGGTAGAGGAACCTACAAGTTCTGACCACACTATGGAAACAAGAGTTGCCAAATGGTGGTGGGCAACAACTGTGAACTGTATTGAATATTCCCAGTGTGTTACAGGCAGCATATGGGTCTCTTGTATTATTTATGGATCCATGCTGGTTATTAGGAAAGATAGGATAACTGTGGGATGTCTGCCTCATTAAATATAAGAGTGAACTTGGAAGTGAAGGGCTCTTGCCCTACTCTCACTTGCAAATGAATCCATCACCTCATGAAGGCTGACCTCTATATGGAGGTGGTGATTTAAACAGCAAAGGGCAGTGATGATATTGTTAACTTGATCTGACCAACAGAAAGTATGTGGTTACGGTGGAAAAAACTGCTATGGCTGAAATACAAGATCCTTTTTAAACATATAAATGTGTGTTGTGAGTGTGAAGAACACATTACATACTATATGTTTAAATAAACATAACTGGTTACAATGGAAAACCATTCTGGAAAAGAAGGTTATACTTTGCCATTTGAAGTTGACAGAGGACTTTTGGTGAAAGTGAATGATGCATTTCTGCTTACTGTGCTCTCACAGTCAATGTAAAATAGAAAGAATTGGAATCTATGTTCCAGAATTGATGAACTGTAACTAAACTGTGTGCTGTTACAACCCTGTAAAAGAGAAGGGAAAAGACTTCTGTTGAGCCAACTGATAATGAAGAGCCAAAAAACGTGCAGAGTTTTATACTCAATACTCACAAAACAAAAAATGTTCCTAACGACACTGACACCATTCCAGCAGAGTCATGGATGAGGCTGTACTATGTCAACCTTCTGTCTGCACATCTAAATAAATAACTTAAATAAGTTAACATTACAAACAAAGTAGTAAACATGTTGTACCAAAATATACTTTCAGCATTTTAACACATAGCAAATAGTATATTCAATGAATAGTTGGAATTCTTGGGGCATGTGAATTGATTGTAATTCCACTCTCAGTAGAAAGGCGGTGCTTTCATTCACATGCACACTTAAAGAGCCAAGGCTCAAAGATCCATGATGTCATGTAGGCTTTCAAGCACTGCTCTTTCTGGTCTGGGACCTATTTAACTGTAAAATCAACAAAGCTGACAGTCACACTGATGGACTCACATCTGGAAAGATAAAACTTAATTTGCATCTTAGACACAAGCTCTCAATGTACCCCATACTTTTTTTATATTTTGCCAATAGAGCCATGTGTCTTTAAACACTGGTTGATGTTGTTATCCCATGCAATAATGTAACATTTAAAATGACAACAAGATATATAAATTAATTATTACGCTTCAGTTACTCTGTGTTACAGAGCTGTAACAGCAATTTTAGCTTTTTATCATCTCTCCGTATCAAGTCTTTTGTTCAGTTTCTTTCATTCTTACCCTGATTTTCCTTATGTCTTTTACATATCTGTCTAATGCATGTGTAGAAATGGAACACAACAATCTGGAATGTTTAAAGTGCAGGAAAAGGAAAATGGGGATGGTTTTTTAGAAAGAAACCTAGTGAACAGGGGCTTTTCAGTGGTGAATTTTGCTTATAATCACTATGTAC
This sequence comes from Erpetoichthys calabaricus, assembly GCF_900747795.2. NCBI lineage: Eukaryota > Metazoa > Chordata > Cladistia > Polypteriformes > Polypteridae > Erpetoichthys > Erpetoichthys calabaricus. The sequence continues at coordinate 91,855,382 of NC_041398.2, read as the reverse complement.
ATTTTTCATTGCGTATTCCCCAAATATGTATTCTTGTCCTGAGTATTAAGTTTGGTCCTGCAAGACTAGGGTTGCCTAGGATTTTGCCTTTTCTATTTATTTCAGTTTGTATTTAGGAGTGAGGTCAGTGGTAGGAGTTTGACTGGTGAGAAGAAAAAAGCACCAACATCGAGGAATGAGAGTGTGTACTAGATGGCAGGTAAGATGGGCGTACTGTAATTTACATGTGAGAAAACTGATTTGTTGTTTTATGAAGTACAAGAAGAATTAGGCCAAGAAGGGCATGTGGGAGTTTCACTTTGTCTTCTGTTTTGTGTTACTCACAATGTTACTTGCCGTCCTTGTATAATAAGTCATACTTATATTTTTTTGGGTTTAAGCATGACTCATGATTTCCCCCTACAGTTCATAATATCTACAGTTAGGTCCATAAATATTTGGACAGAGACAACTTTTTTCTAATTTTGGTTCTGTACATTACCACAATGAATTTTAAATAAAACAACTCAGATGCAGTTGAAGTGCACACTTTTAGCTTTAATTCAGTGGGGTGAACAAAACGATATGCATAAAAATGTGAGGCAACTAAAGCATTTTTTTAACACAATCCCTTCATTTCAGAGGCTCAAAAGTAATTGGACAAATTAAATAACGAAATAAAATGTCAATTTCTAATACTTGGTTGAAAACCCTTTGCTGGCAATGACAGCCTGAAGTCTTGAACTCATGGCCATCGCCAGATGCTTGGTTTCCTCCTTTTTAATGCTCTGCCAGGCCTTTACTGCAGCGGCTTTCAGTTGCTGTTTGTTTGTGGGCCTTTTTGTCTGAAGTTTAGTATTCAACAAGTGAAATGCATGCTCAATTGGGTTAAGATCAGGTGACTGACTTGGCCATTCAAGAATTTTCCACTTCTTTGCTTTAATAAACTCCTGGGTTGCTTTGGCTGTATGTTTTGGGTCATTGTTCGTCTGTATCGTGAAACGCCGCCCAATCAATTTGACTGCATTTAGCTGGATTTGAGCAGACAGTATGTCTCTGAACACCTCAGAATTCATTCGTCTGCTTCTGTCCTGTGTCACATCATCAATAAACACTAGTGCCCCAGTGCCACTGGCAGCCATGCACGCCCAAGTCATCACACTGCCTCCACCGTGTTTTACAGATGATGTGGTATGCTTTGGATAATGAGCTGTTCCACGCCTTCTCCATACTTTTTTCTTGCCATCATTCTGGTAGAGGTTGATCTTGGTTTCATCTGTCCAAAGAATGTTTTTCCAGAACTGTGCTGGCTTTTTTAGATGTTCTTTAGCAAAGTCCAATCTTGCCTTTTCTTGAGGCTTATGAGTGGCTTGCACCTTGCAGTGCACCCTTTGTATTTACTTTCATGCAGTCTTCTCTTTATGGCAGACTTGGATATCAATACGCCTACCCCCTGGAGAGTGTTATTCACTTGGTTGGCTGTTGTGAAGGGGTTTCTCTTCACCATGGAAATGATTCTGCGATCATCCACCACTGTTGTCTTCTGTGGACGTCCAGGTCTTTTTGCGTTGCTGAGTTCACCAGTGCTTGCTTTCTTTCTCGGGATGTACCAAACTGTAGATTTTGCCATTCATAATATTGTAGCAATTTCTCGGATGGGTTTTTTCTGTTTTTGCAGCTTAAGGATGGTTTCTTTCACCTGCACGGAGAGCTCCTTTGACCGCATGTTGTCTGTTCACAGCAAAATATTCCACATGCAAGCACCACACCTCAAATCAACTCCAGGCCTTTTATCTGCTTCATTGATAATGACATAACGACGGACTTGTCCACACCTGCCCATGAAATAGCCTTTGAGTCAACTGTCCAATTACTTTTGAGCCCCTGAAATGAAGGGATTGTGTTAAAAAAATGCTTTAGTTTTTATATTTATATCTCATATTTTTATGCAATCGTTTTGTTCACCCCATTGAATTAAAGCTGAAATTCTGCACTTCAACTGCATCTGAGTCGTTTCATTTAAAATTCATTGTGGTAATGTACAGAACCAAAATTAGAAAAAAGTTGTCTCTGTCCAAATATTTATGGACCTAACTGTATATCTAGTAAAGTCAGTACTAGTCTCACTGAAGCATATGTCTCGAGATAATCATGAGTGAATTTTGCTTAAAACTGAATGAAAACAATTACACGACTCACTGAGTATCATATTTCTAAACCAATTCAATGCAGAGATCAAAGTTGGGATGGTGATTTTTCAACTGCAAAGATCAGAGATGTCCTAATTAACCTGGTCTGACAGAGCATTTGTTTACAATGAACCACCTGCAGTCGAAAAAGTCTCCCAAAAAAGCCCTATTACACATATAAATGTGTGTTGTGTGTTTAGAGAAGATACTGCACGTTTTAAAAATAAACATAATCTGAAGATAAAAACCTTTCCGTAGTATCAGATTTTACATTGACATTTGAAGACATCAATGGACGAATGGTAAACGTGAACGATATGCTGTCACAGGTGCTGTGTGTTTTCTGTGTTGTTCAGTTACAGTGATAGTGTAGGAGATGATATCAGTTTGAAAGAACTGCTAGTTATATTCATGAAAATATGAACAGGAAAATATGCATTTGAAAGTAAATGATGTGCCACACACAGTAAAAAGGAGTGTCGTTAGGAGAGCTGGTAATGAAGAGTTGCAGAAAATGCAGTTTTCAGTACTCAAAACACCTGATTGAACAAATCTGTCTAACAACACCTGTAGATGCAAAGATGAGGCTGCACAGTATCCACTTTCTGACTGCTTGTCTAAACGAGTACCTTAAGAAATTTAACATTACTGTCTAATTGAAAATGCAAAAATACCATGATAAAATAGCTGCATTGTTTTAACATGTTATATATCCATGGACTACAACGCTTATCTAAACTCTGTTTGCTGTTGTTATGACATATAGTAATGCAAAAGTTAAAATGATGGAAAGATATCATAGCAGACTGAGGCACTTCTCAAAGGTGTGGAGCCCAGTAACTGTGGTAGTCTATGTGTATGTGTGTCTCTCTACTGTCCCAGCACTCATTACAGCATGGAAACTGAGCTTTGATTACTTTGTGCTACTGAACTCCTGAATGGTTAACAGCAATTTCAGCATTAACTCTTTAGTTCAGTGTCTTTTGCTCTCTCCCTGAAACCTCGATGATGGTTAAAAATGCACAGACTGGACAATTTGGGGCGGGTGTTTTAGGAAGAATCCCTTTAGGTGTAGCCTTTGCAATGCAAGATTTTGCTGCTATAAAACTACACACTTTTTAATGTCTGGTCCCAATAAACTAAATCACTACAAAATAGCCAATAAAACTCCAATGTATATTCAATTCCAGATCATGGCCTTTACACATTTTCCAAAAGTAGCCATCTTTTTTAGTCTGCATTGTGTGTTCTTATTGTTTTACTAACTGATTAATTTTAGTAACTTTTATTAAATTTAATGTAAAGCTGGACACCTATCTGGATTAGCATTTAGATTCAAAAAATGTTGCATTAAAACTCAGTTAAGAGTGCTAGCCTGAAAATGTTTTGAAATTATAGTGGAAAAGCCAAAAGCAATGGCACACCCTATTTAGTTTTTTTGTTAGATAGTGGAAAAATAGCTAATGGATGATGGCCACTAGAATGTTTCCATGTAATCTGCTGCAGATATTTTTGTGTTTTATTTGTTATATAGTTCTTGAACAAAAATACTGGGACATCATTCTGCTTTTGTTTAACTCCTGTTTACTTAACCAACACTTCTAAACAGTTTTCCCTTTAATTCTAGCTAATGCCTGATTCCTGTTAATCTCAAATCTTAGAATTTAAAAATAATTTGTGAAGCCAATCATTTCTTTACTCTAAAATAATACTTTTACTTTCCACAATGTATATTTTGTCAGGAAATCTTAAAAATATAGTTCTTCTCTGAATAATAAATTGACAACCTTATAAGTGGTGGTGTTGGGAGCTGTGCAGTTATTGCTGCTGCTTCGCATTGAGCTCTGCGTTCAAATCTTGGCCCAGTCACTATCTGCTTTTAGAGTTTGCATGTTTTTGCTGTGTTCAGAAGAGTTTTCTCAAGATAATTTGGTTTGCTCTTACATCCCTAAGATGTTAAGTTAACTGGTCAAATATATGGGAGTATATGTGCGTCTTTAAGTGAAATTTGTTCCTACATTGTACACAAGAGTATAGCATAACAATAGACTCTACATCCCAACATTTTATCAGAAAGAGCAGGTTTAAGGATAGATGAATATGAAAAAACTTTTAATAAAACAGAATACACAGAGGAGACAAGTCACTGTCTTAGCATAAAGCAGCCTAGGATTTTCACTAAGATAGGTTCTTTCTTCAGAAACAAAATATTCTACTGTATGTTTTGATCTATGTAACAATTTTTTGCAGTTTATTTTTTAAACCCAATATAAGCATTGTTTTATATCTATTACTGTCTTGAAATGAACTATTTACACTTACAGCTTACAAAGACTGAATAATCTTACTATGTTTAATAACTGAATGCCCATGAATAATGTACATTTCAACAGTAAGTGACTTTCCTTTCCTCCACGAACTTGATGGTGGTTTAGAAAACTGGGCATTAATTCATGAAATAAAGTGCTGACTTAGGCTTGATTTATACTTCACGTGATGCGTACATGTGCGCCTGTGAACGCTTCTGTTTCGTAACTGTTGTACTTTTTATACTCGTGCGCGTACTTTATGTAAATCTGGAAGATTCCACCAGGTGGCAGTGCGAGATATTATCACGGTGAGAAAACGTTTGGCTTCACTGTGTTGTGAATTGCCTGAAACACCCATTAAATTCCGAGAACACCTTGCCACAATATGTTTAATGATTAAAACCATCAAGCCAGGTATGCGCCCATTCCAGCAAGCATCGGGCTCGAGGCAGAAAACAGTCCCTGGACAGGGCATCAGCTCATCTCAAGTTGAATACAAGCACACACATACACTAGCATCATTTTATCATCACCATGTCCCCAAACCTGGATCACACTGTGGAAACCCACCAGTAAAACATGCAAACTCTAGGCCGGGAACACCAGGGACTTGACTCCCTGTGAGGCAGCAGCGCTACTGCTTCGCCACCGTGCCCCCCACATGTATAATTATTAACAGTATTCATTATTTAAATTAAGTTAACGATTTATCTCCCCTACACTATGCAACTCTTCAATTTCACCCGGGGGGTAAACGTTAATATTATACAAAGTTATTGTCTGTCTGTTATATCTGCATTGTTATTACTCTTTAATTTAATATTGTTCTTTATCAATATGCTGCTGCTGGAGTATGTGGAATTTCCCCTTGGCATTAATAAAGTATCTATCTATCTGTAAAATGTAATATACGTATTTTAATGCATTTTATCATGAAAGTGATATCAAGTATAAATCTAAGGATTCTAGATGTACAGAGAGCTGGAATATCATAAATTTAATGTGTTCTGTATTGCAATTGCTGCTTGCCGTGGCTGTCAGTTCAGGAGGAAGCCCCAGAAGCACATAGAGATTAACAACTGGGTCAGTTTAAAGAGGACGTTTGCGACGGTTTACTTTAATGATAAAATAAACTACGAGATTAAAGTGGACATTTCGAGATTAAAGCCAAAATTTCCTCTTTAATAAAGAATAGACCTTTAAAAAAAAAGATGGCACAGAAGATGGTATGTGAGACCTTTAAAATGTATAATGTCATTACATTGTGGAATAAGTGAAGCTTGAATATAAAAGCACCACAAATACATTTGTAGGCATTCCACATCAAACCATTCATCAAACATTGAAGCATGCACATTGACCCTGTAGGATCTGCAAAGCAGCTTGCTGTCACATGGAGATAGTAAACAGAGACTCTCACATCACATTGATCATACTGCGCCCCCCGATTTTTGCTGGTACTGCAACTTGCGCACGCATTGTATTAATTTCTGAGGACGTGCTCAGAGGATGCATCAAATGAATGCTGGGAATGTGCAGTAGCCATGATGCATGCGCATATGCGTTCTGAGTGTGAATTATAAACATATATATATGCCAACATACAGTATATTAAAACATTTAGATATATTTTTTTTCTATTTGCTGTTTTTTAGGAGTCTTAGGTACTAAAATAAAATTGCATATATGACATTTACAGTTTAAATGTACATATACATTGACAATATTATCCGATTACATTTTGTATTTAAAAATAATTTGTATTGTAACCATCCAGAAAACATACCTCTTTATTTCCTGAATAATTCCTGCCATGTGTTAAGCATATTAATGGGTGTATGAGATCAGGCAAGGCACAGCCAATAAAAAGTCTGTAATTATATTCAAATAATAGAATGGCACTTGATGCAAAACTATAAATTCTCACATTTGCAAACCATTACTCTTTGGTGTGTGTAACAAAGCCAAAAGACTCTTTTATTAACACTAAATGAATGAAGATCAAAGATACATTAACATATTTATCCTCTTATCGCTCAGTGGCTCTTTTGCCATTGACGGCCTATTATTTTTCACTTGAATCCTAACCAGCACATTTTCATTAGCCAGCTAACAGAGTATATCAAATACTACTGCATGCGGTTACATTGATGGTTACATCAAGAGTGCCAAATGAGTTTTTATTTTGACTTTGTTGTTTCCATCTCTGTGAAAGCAGGAATTCTGCTGTACCAATTTGTTCCTGTTAATGATAAGGACACTTCATTATTATTCAGATTTTGAATACTTTCGAAATCATCATGTTAACACTAACCCTTTATAAATGGTATCATAACTATTATTCATTGCAGCCTTCTCTAGAAAATAAAGGAAAAAAATTGAGAGTAGCCAGCATTTTGCTTCTTCAATTAAGTTATTTTTATACAGCATCCTTCCTATTTCATTCTTGTGTACATGGTTATGCAGCAATCATGCAATGGTATGAGAGTAAAATCCCAAAATAAATACAATATCCAGGACCACATTTAATACAGAACAACCATAGAGCATAAAAGGTGGTATACACTAATAAACAAAATTTATATATTATTCATTATGGTCACAATTTTCAGAGTCTGTCCTGTGACTGATTTACATCTCAGAAAACCTGAGGTGGTCAGTTGATTCTATAGACGAAATTAAAAAAGAAACAGTCATATTTTACAGGTAAATTCCCATCCCTCTTTATTCCCTTTTTCATGCCCTGAACCAAACATTGCATATCCTGATGCCAAGAATCCCTTTTGTAAGGATTTTAGGGATTTTAGTATTGTTTTCGCTCTGTTTCCAATTATTGTGTATTTTCCCTTTTTGATTTGATTTAATATACTTTATTAATCCCCAATGGGAAATAGTCTTTTTGAGCAGGGCTAGCCACTGTATAGTACCCCTGGAGCAATTACTAGGTTCAAGGCTTGCTTAACATTAGAATTACCAGAGCCTACGAAAAAACTCGTAGATCCGGCCCACCTTAAATCACTTCTTAAATCCGTTCACACCTTTCCGCCAGCGTCTTTTGTCCTCTAAATGTGCTAATAAAGACAAGCTGCCAGCAGCTGGCTATTCCATCCCCCCCTACCGACTTAGAACGTGCACGAACTTCTCCCAGCTTGTGCCTTGATTGATTATCTGGGAGTGACTGAACTGGAGTTTTAGAGTGGAAATAATAGATCGTTATTTGGAACACACGCATTTCATGTGTGTTCCGTTTCTACAGTAATCTGTGTAAACACATTGTTAAAACAGAAACTTTTTCATATTTTAGTAATAAATGTTACAAAATGTAGGAATAAAGTATAGAATGTGTAAAGCCTGAGTTCCAAAGATCAAATAAACACTTTCACAAAAGGTTCAAAGAAGATGCAACAGTTTCTGTGGTGTAGCGCGCAAAGACTTGCTTCTCAGATCGCAGCAGCTTTGCTGTGCCTCACAGACCGAGTTTGATTCCCTGCTGGGGATTAAGTGTTACTTTTTTTTTTTCTTTTTAACCTCAAACAGACATAAAATGTATAAATTGGTATGCACTGTCAGTTAATGAGATCGTTATATTTTCATGTGGGATGCTCCTTTTAAAATATTTTTTTAACAATTGAGACTGCAATTAACATGAACAACTGTCCTTATAACTGTTATTTTTAAGATCCATAACACACAGACAGACAGATAACTGCGCAATAGAGAGACAGACAGGCAGAAAAGTCACTAGATATATAAATAAACAGGGAAGGCACATGTACTGAAAGAAAAAAAAGATCAGCATGTGCGTTGTTCCTGCTGCACTGAATAAGCTCACCCGCTCTAACAGCATCCCTCCCCCCAGATCTAACTCTCTAAGTAACAGCGCAAGTACAGGCGCAAACCAAGTGCATGTGTGTACTGTATAATATTAACAAAAAGAGCAGCTTACTACTGAAAACAGCAAATATAGGAGTGAGTGGGGATCGAACGGGGGACTTTTGATTACACTTGGTTTATTTGATCTTTGGAACTCAGGCTTTACACATTCTATACTTTATGCCTACATTTTGTAGCATTTATTACTAAAATATGAAAAAGTTTCTGTTTTAACAATGTGTTTACACAGATTACTGTAGAAACAGAACACACATGAAATGCGTGTGTTCCAAATAACAATCTATTATTTCCACTCTAAAACTCCAGTTCAGTCACTCCCAGATAATCAATCAAGGCACGAGCTGGGAGAAGTTCGTGCATGTTCTAAGTCGGTGGTGGGATGGAATAGCCGGCTGTTGGCAGCTTGTCTTTATCAGCACATTTAGAGGACAAAAGACGCTGGCGGAGAGTTGTGAACGGATTTAAGAAGCGATTTAAGGTGGGCAGGATCTACGAGTTTTTTCGTAGGCTCTGGTAATTCTAGTGTTAAAGGGCCCAAAGGAGTGGGATCTCTTGTGGCCTTTGGAAGATTTCTGTTTGTTTTAGTATGTATCCTGTTTTGTCATTGACCCAGTTTGCAGCTTTGCACTGTGGTAACAGTAGCCAGCCATGAACTTGCAACATCTAGATTACAAATAGTTGTCAGAAGCAGTTTCTTATCAGCCTGAGCTAAATGAGAGTCACTCCCAGCCTTAGTCAAGCAGGTAGCACTTCTAATGATGTCAGCTGAGCTACAGTATCTACTCAGCCCCCAGCTTACTGCATAGTTCTGCCACTACACTCCACCCCTCCACAAGGCTGTTGACTATATCAGCATTTGTCAACCTTTAAGTATTTGCGACCCGAGTTTTCAGAACAGTTTTAATCGTGTCCCCCTAACGTTTTTTTGAAAAGAGCCCACTAATACCAATTTGTTCTTTTTTAATTAATGATATATCATAGATGCATATTTTATTATACCTACTTAACTTTTATCGACATTTATCTAACTAAATTTATTTTTGTAATATCAGAATGTAGTTTAAGTTAATTTGTTTTGATTTCAATAGATGTATTTTTCATATTTTCGATTCTTGTTTTCTTTTTTTCACATCTTTGCACCTCCCTTTTTGTTACTTCGTGCCCCCCTAGGGGGGCCCGCCCCACAGTTTGAGAACCACTGGACTATATAAAAAGTTTTATCGTAAAAACATTGCACGAGCCATCTCGATACATATATTTCTACTCTGATAACTGCTGTTTGCCAGCCATAACCCTGCAATGTCTGGATTACCATGACCCTAAGAAAGAGTTTCTTTACTGCTGTTGCTAAAAGAGGACTTCACACTTTGGCTGAGCAGATGGTGTTTCTGAACACTGCAAGAGGAGCAATTCCTGATGTCAGCTGAGCTCTCTCTCTTACTCAGCCCCCATCGTACTGAACAGTGCCATTGCCTCCACTGTCCTGGCATTTGTGTTGTCATCTGTAAACCATTTGTGCACACTTCAAGTATATGTTGTCATGACACAGCATCATTGTCCCATTTGCTCACACATCTTGAGCACCATTTTGTGTTCATAACAATTATTTGTGAATGCATTGGAATCACTTCATTTTTTTTATTTGGCACCATATATAATTCCCATATATAATATTCCACTCGACTCATCTTGATGTTTAGTTATGCAAGACATCTAGACCTCTACACACCAAAACCCTCATTTAAACTAAATTTAGTATAATAATAATAATATATATATATATATATATATTGTGGAATAAAGGACCAAATACTCATAAAGATTTGGGGTGTTTAGCCCCGTATACTGCAACAAAAAAGTTCAAATATTTGCAACAAATCATTAGACAAAAAGGGATGGGTGGACGGACATTTTAAAGAGCCGGATCGGAAATTAAGAACGTGGAATGCTGGGAAGACATGGTGGTGGATGGGTAGTAGACGTCATCAGTGGGGGACCAGAGGAGAGAAAGGGACCCGGAAGTGTTGTTCTCTTGGGTGTCCGGGTAGGATTATGGCGGCGGTGCTTCGTCTTTTCTACAGAGAAAGAGAGAGAGAGGTTAGTACCCCGCCATTGTCCCCTGGCACGACTTGTAGCGATGCTCTTCAAGTCCTTAAGCTGCTCCCCATGCGCTTGTGTGTGACTATATATATATTATATATTATATATTATATATAATTTATGTTATTCCTTTTCACAAAATTTTGAAAAAATGGAGATTGGTAATGTAGGAATGTGAGTGCTTTTTTATGTTATTTCGAGGTTGCTGAACATTTCTAATATTTGATTCTTTACCGGCGGTCCTAGTCCTATAGTAGCTGCTCCCAGAAGGTTAAAAATGAGAAATTTCAAACATAAGCAGGCAGAGTATCATTTTAGACTATTTCAACTTCAGTGATTATGAATATGAAGTAATTTTTTATCCTTTATTAGGGAGCTAGTCCTCTGTGGACCTCTATTAAATTCTGTGAATTTCCCATTGGGATTAATAAAGTATCTATCTATCTATCTATCTATCTATCTATCTATCTATCTATCTATCTATCTATCTATCTATCTATCTATTAGAGATTGCAAAAGGACAAGTTTCTATTACAATTGAGAATATTTCATCTTTAAACATTTACATGGAAGCACACTTTTTACTACTTCAAATATATGATGCAACTATTCTTATTTATTATGTACTACTACTTCATGATGTAAACTATAAAACCGCTTTTAAAGGCGGTGATCGGCTTGAGCTCATGCGCGTGCAGAAGGAACTCGGAGTCCAGCTCAGGGCGGCGAAGGAGGAGTACAGGAGAAAGTTGGAGCAGAAGTTGCAGAATAACAGCATGAAGGAAGTGTGCGATGGGATGAAGATCATCACTGGCTGCAGCTCGAAGCGGGGTGCCACCATCAAGAGAGATGTGAAGAGAGCAAACCAAATGAACAACTTCTTTAACAGGTTTGACCACCCTAACCCACTCTCACCTCGGAGTACTGCACCCTCCACCCATCCTTCTGCTGATACCAGCATAGGAGAGACATCCCCACCCACAATTACAGCAGCGCAGGTGAGCAGAGAGCTGAGGAGACTTCGTGCCAGCAAAGCAGTGGATCCAGATGGAGTATCGCCTCGACTGTTGAAGGCCTGTGCACTGGAACTGGGGAGTCCTCTACAGCGCATCTTCAACCTGAGCCTGCAACAGGGGAGAGCCCCGAGGCTTTGGAAAACATCTTGTATCACCCCAGTCCCAAAGGTATCACGTCCTAGTGAGCTGAACGACTTCCGGCCTGTCGCTCTGATGTCACATGTGATGAAGACCATGGAGCGGCTGCTGCTTCACCACCTGAGGCCACAGGTACGCCACGCCCTCGACCCTCTGCAGTTCGCATACCAGGAGAAGGTGGGAGTGGAGGATGCCATCATCTACGTATATGCTACACCGATCACTCTCCCACTTGGACAGAGGCAGTGATGCAGTAACAATTATGTTTCTAGACTTCTCTAGCGCCTTCAACACCATCCAACCTCTGCTCCTTAGGGACAAGCTGACAGAGATGGGAGTAGATTCATACCTAGTGGCATGGATCGTGGACTATCTTACAGACAGACCTCAGTATGTGCGTCTCGGGAACTGCAGGTCTGACATTGTGGTCAGCAACACAGGAGCGCCGCTGGGGACTGTACTTTCTCCGGTCCTGTTCAGCCTATATACATCGGACTTCCAATACAGCTCGGAGTCCTGCCACATACAAAAGTTCGCTGACGACACTGCTATCGTGGGCTGCATCAGGAGTGGGCAGGAGGAGGAGTATATGAACCTCATCAAGGACTTTTTTTTAAATGGTGCGACTCAAACCACCTACACCTGAACACCAGCAAAACCAAGGAGCTGGTGGTGGATTTTAGGAGGCCCAGGCCCCTCATGGACCCCGTGATTGTCAGATGTGACTGTGTGCAGAGGGTACAGACCTATAAATACCTGGGAGAGCAGCTGGATGATAAATTGGACTGGACTGCCAATACTGATTCTTTGTGCAAGAGAGAACAGAGCCGGCTATACTTCCTTAGAAGACTGGCATCCTTCAACATCTGCAATAAGATGCTGCAGATGTTCTATCAGATGGTTGTGGCGAGCGCCCTCTTCTATGCGGTGGTGTGCTGGGGAGGCAGCATTAAGAAGAAGGACGCCTCATGCCTGGACAAACTGGTGAGGAAAGCAGGCTCTACTGTAGGCATAGAGCTGGACAGTTTGACATCCGTGGCAGAGTGACGGGCGCTCAGCAGGCTCCTATCAATCATGGAGAATCCACTGCATCCACTGAACAGTATCATCTCCAGACAGATGAGCAGCTTCAGCGACAGACTGCTGTCACTGTCCTGCTCCACTGACAGACTGAAGAGATCGTTCCTCCCCCAAACTATGCGACTCTTCAGTTCCACCGGGGGTAAACGTTAACATTATTCAAAGTTATTGTCTGTTTTTACCTGCATTTTTATTACTCTTTAATTTAATATTGTTTTTTGTATCAGTATGCTGCTGCTGGAGTATGTGAATTTCCCCTTGGGATTAATAAAGTAGTTTCCTCCCACAGTCCAAAGACATGCAGGTTAGGTGGATTGACGATTCTAAATTGTCCCTAGTGTGTGCTTGGTGTGTGGGTGTGTTTGTGTGTGTCCTGCGGTGGGTTGGCACCCTGCCCGGGATTGGTTCCTGCCTTGTGCCCTGTGTTGGCTGGGATTGGCTCCAGCAGACCCCCGTGCCCCTGTGTTCAGATTCAGCGGGTTGGAAAATGGATGGATGGATGGATTAATAAAGTATCTATCTATCTATCTATCTATCTATCTATCTATCTATCTATCTATCTATCTATCTATCTATCTATCTATCTATCTATCTCATTTCCTATGAACACCCTGAATTAGGGTGGCTTACCAGAATTCAGATTTTTTTATAAATTAGAAAGAATTTATGCAAAAAAACAAATCCTTTTTTTAGGAAGCTTGACTGAATTTTATGCTTGATTGTTTGGAAAACAAATAGCCCCCCCACTCCAAACATCAAAAGCAGAGGGTGCCATGGAAAGAAGGTCTTGTATGAATTTGTATTCCCTGCTCAGTGCTTCAGTCATCATCAAAATTTAGATAATTCCATATTTCAGCCCTCCTTAGCTTACATAGTATTCATTTATGGAAGTCATTAGGTATCTCGTGCTTTACACATCTTTATATTGAAAGTGTGATTACACTCTTTGATAAACTGCTAATACAGAATTTCTTTAACACACGTCTTTTTCTGTTTTCATGTTAGAAACTTTGTTACAATTAGCCTTCCTAACTTCCATAATCTTCTGACACTATCCTTTGCATTTTAGCTACTATTAAGTAGTTGAAAAGAGTATTGATACTATTTATAAACATTATCAGTTAATGCTGCAGTGTGCACTGCTAGGCAATCTTTGGTGACACTGGGAAAGGGATCTCTCTATTGATTTTAGATAATATAGATAATTAGATAATATATATTTTTCTCATCAGTCTGTTGCAATACACACTGTAATTCACATTATTATTATTTTTTTTACAAATTTTCTATAGTAGAACCATGACCAGCTGACCAGCACCACACAGGACCACAACTTTTTATTACACTTAATCACTAGGGTGTTACGGGATAAGCTAAAATAGACATTTTTTAATGTGAATTAAGGTAATTGAGCCCAATGAACTAATTCACAACCCTAACACAGACCAGCGCTGCAGCTCTGGTTAGTTAAGAGCATAAAAGGCAGAAGCAGAACATTTTGAGGGTAAAGCAGTGTTACTCTGTTCTGTGATCACTGTCGGTGTCAGCAATCGCAATTACTTTCTCCTATGCACCATCACACTCTTCAGCACCAATGGCTTTGTGGAGTTCCCAGTTATGCTTTTTCTCTAAAAGTCTCTTCTGACTTTCTTAAATCCTTTTGAGTCATCTTATGGACTTCATAAATAGGTCTAATGTGCTCCTGCCTGTGTTTCTGTTTAAACTCTGATGTTATGATTAATATAATGAACTATAATCCAATATTTTTTGGTATCAAATGGCACTCAATGTACATGTGTAGTTTCAAGTGTTGATTATTAATAATGCATTTTAACTGTCTTTTTTGACATGTCATATTGATTGTACTTATCATGGGACATGTTTTTCTCTCCTTAAACTGTTCTGTTATAATAAAATAAAATAAAATAAAAATTAATAGAAATGAACTTTTTGTGTTGTTTTGCTTTATTCAACCTAGGGTCAAGAATCCATAAGGAAGTAAAATCAATGCAACAACAATATATATTTTTTTCCTTTAAGCCCAATGGAGCACTGCTGTTATATGTAAGTGGCATATGTCAAGTACCTAAGCACTAGAGAGAATTGTGAGAATCAAAGCAAAGCTTAGTACACATCATGAATATGAAAAATATCTAATGGGTGCTGCCGGAAACCCACAGTAGGGAATGCATGGATCAGATGATATTTCATGAGGACACAATTAAGTGGGTGAAATGAAAACCATAATCAAGGTCTGCTGCCAGAACACAACATGAATGAGTTGCAGTTGTACATTTTGTAATTGGAAAAAGGGTACTTTTTGACATTTTTTGCATTGAAAAAAAGACTAGAATAAATTACAAATATTACTCACTAGATTTGTAGCAACAGTATTGTATGGTTACATTACTTTCACCTTGTTCTTTGAATATTAAACATTTTCATGGACAGAGTCTACTCTTCCAAATGTTATCTTTTAAATAACTGGTATATTCAAAATCAGTTGTACTTAAGCAATCTATGAGTTGGATAGAAGCAACTATAACATTGCCTTTTGTCTTTACATTTAATATGTAAACAACATAAAAATAGTATTCCAGTCCAATGCTATAAATTATCAGTCCAAAGAGACATTTTAATACAGCATAAAAGGGGCCCAAGAGCAGAACCCTGTGGAATGGCTAGTGTTATTTTGACACAGTTAGATTTATGATTACCTGGGGTAACAAATTCTTGTCAGATAAGATATAAACCACAGTAAGGCAATGCCTGAGAACCCAAGAATAGCCTCCATTCTACAAAGCAAGCTGTCATGGTTAACAGTATCAGCTGCTGCACTCATATCCAGTAGCAATGCAACACTAATAAAGCTGTCCTGGGCTCTAAAACCAGATTGAAATAATGCAGAAAGGGCATTTGAGGACAGACAATCCCAAAGTTAATGAGACGTCATGTCCTCCAGTAATTTTTCATGGAATGGAGATAGGCCTATACTCATCAAAAGTAACTAGGAGACAGATATATTATAAAACATTTAATGTCTGTGGTTTTTCATTCTTATCTTCAACTTTATGTTTTTTTTGTCCCATAGAGAACAATATACAGTGAATGCTTTCAGCCATGTGTGAGTAGGGTGCACTCTCAAAACTGTTTTGAGACTATTATGTGTACTCCTGCTTGACAGATGTCACAATTGCTCACTCCTCCTTTTCCATCCATAGACTTGATCAGAACAGTCAGAAGTGACATCATTTCTACTACGATGCTGGAAGCACTGCCTATTCCACCCCCAACGCCATATAAAAACGGATCAAACCACAAATTGGTGTTCAGTTGAGTATGAGACTTTACTGGCAATTAAAATTGACAGACCCTTGAAAAAACTCATTAGTCTCTTGTGGGGCAAAGTTATGTTCACACTCACACTTCTTCATATGAAGCTTGTGGGGCAAAGTTATGTTCACACTCACACTTCTTCATATGAAGCAATTTGTGGTCACCAATTTAACTAAAATGTACATCCTTTGGATTATAGCAGAAAGTGGAATACACAGAGGATGTCCAACCACATAACTTGCAAACTGCACACAGAGAATTCTTGGTCAGTGATCAAGGACTATGGACTTCAGAGCTGTATGGCAGCCACCACTACCCACTACACAGTGGTATGTCCCCTTAGGTACACATTCATTATGGAGTTCATCTATACTTTTAGCTTTGCGAAAACATTAATTGAATTAGAAAACCTTAGGTTTATGGCTAAGTCGTTCATTGCGAAATCAAAATTCTGTATGTTCTAATCCAACTCTGGCTTACTAAGCAAATAATCTAAGATATTTGTTGATTCTTAATACTGGCTGTGAATTCTGAAAATATTACAGCTACATTGACAATTTCTTAGCTGAAACAACTTTAACAGTTGTCCATCTGCTTGTGGAAATCTTTGATGTCAATCTATCTTTTGGTCTTTATAGTTTCAAATTAGAATCTGCCGTCTTCATCTGAGCAGTTTCTTAACATTCATTGAACTGTTTTCTTTTTCACATTCAGTATGCTATTGGCTTGTCTACATTGGCTTCCTGTGAGATTTTTAATCTGCTTGGACCCTATGTACTTAACAAACTTATCAGTATGTACATACTGGAACGCACATTCCAGTTTCAAAGTGCTGGTCCTCTGAAGATAGCAAGCATAAATAAAACTACTGTGAAAGTTTAGATCTTTAACTACAGGACTGCAAAACTGTCAAATGATCCGCCTGCTTAATAAGAGATGCCCAGTCAAGTCTAGGCTTTTAAATCCCAGCTAATGTCTCACTACTTTAGTCTAGCATACCCTGATTAAAGATGCTGATTAGCAGTTCATGTTAGAACTCTGTTAGTCATTTGCTCAAAAATAAAAGCTTGGCAATTAGTTTAAATTGTTACTGACCCTGCTCTATTCAGTTCCCCTTTCGTAGTATCCCACTGTGGCACTTGATTCAACTGCTAGAAGGCCAAGTTATTACTCATGCCCATAGAAAGTGATATTGGGACCTTTGGGATTCAGTGCTAATAAGCTTAAATCGGCTTCTTATTAGACTGTCCAGCACAAACTACAGATGTAAAATGGGGGGGCCTCAGGTCATCTGAATTGTGACTTTATCTATCAAAACAGAAATAATAATAATTCTTTACATTTATATATAGCGCTTTTCTAACTACTCAAAGCGCTCTCCAAGTGGATTCCCCATAGACTTTCACACAGGAGTATTGTTAACTGAAGTTTTTCTTTTCCTCATCTCCATAGTCAATTGACTATATCTCATTTACTATGTTAAAAGATGTCATACCATAACATAATCGTGACTTAGGATATTAATTCAGATTACTTCTGTTTTACCGGATGGGTAGCAAACAAACCCTATACCTTGTAATGTATGTGTTTATGTACTGTATATATAGATCTTTCACGGTTTACTAATTTATTGCTAGTGCATCCATCTATCAAACTTCCTACCTGCTTATTCAAGGCAGGGTGATGCGGCAGCTGGAGCCTATCCTAGCAATCATAGGGCGCAAAGCAGCAGCAACACCTTGACAGGACTCCAGTTCAAACACAGTCACACACACACTAGGACATGCAAACTCCATGTGGGAAAAACCCTGGTCATAAAACATGGTCTCCTTACTGCAAAGCACCACCGTTCTGCCCTTTTGCTAGTGCTTTATATTTGTAAATGAGTCCAAATTCTCTAAGCTTATACTCAGGAAGAACACTATATCAAAAAATGCTGGCCTTCCAAGACGATTTTAAATCGCCAATTGCCAAATACTCACTCATTAAACATCAGAGTCTGTGTTTGTGAATGAGGTGTTTCTCTTAAGGTCCAAATCTTTTATTCTTATGCTGTTCTTTTTTTTATATATATAATTAGTTTCCCTTTACTTACAGTTTAGTTTAAATATAAATGACAACATTTCTGTGACTTGGACTGTTATCTGGAAAATATATAAAATTTTCTTGTACTATAATTTTTTTTTAACTTTTGCAAAGTACTTTCCTCTTGTAATTGTATATGGTAGCTATATTCCTTTTGATGGTACTTTCTGTTTCAAATGCACTTTTAAGTGTCCATTGGTATTTGCCCAGGCTGTGTTATTTTTACTCATATTTCCCGTTTTGGATTTTTATTGTACACTGATACTTTGTAGAGCTAATACTTTACTGTAAATTGGTTCACTCTGTAAAGCACCCTGTGATGGAGCTAAATAAAATAAAGAGTTATTGACTGACATAAATCAAACAGGACTGAAGACTTTAATGGTTTACTGCCAGGTTGTTGGAATTGGTTGACAATTATTGTAATGTTTTTCTTTTTCGGTATTTATAACGTTATGTATATCAGAGTCGATAAACTTAACCTGGATGTGCCACAAAAACACAACACCAAGATTTATTTTTTAAGCTCTAGAAAAAGCCATTATTTAAGATGTTAATGCCTGCTCTTCCGAGCCTCAACTTCTTGTTAGAGGAGGAAATTCCCAAGGCATATGTCCCAACAGTAGGTAACAGAAGAAAAGTAAAATACAAGGAATAGGGCTCCCCCACTCTTGCCTATTAATTTGGGGAACTGTTATTATTATAGCTAATGTTCAACATCATCCTTCCATTATATTTTCACCTTGGAGGAAACTTCAGGGTTGTCATTCATGCCACACAGTGTCCCTCTCGTGTCAGCCCCAACGTACTAACAAGTTCTTGTTGCCAGGATGATTATTTCTGGGCAACTAACTGCACTTTAGACTCCTGCGATACCAGAACTGATGGGGTCTTCCCTTAATATCTATAGTGTGACAATTTGTTATTTTATTATGTATTTTAAAATGTAGCTAAATATATATATATTCCATTTTAGTGTCAGTGACAAATATTGCAAGCCTATAGCAGTTGTATTTCCTTCAGCTTTTGATGACATCCAGCCTTGTATATTGATTGATATGAGCATTTATTAATGTAACAGTATGGATACAGGATTTTTTAAAAATGATTTACTGAAAGTTAACATACATAACATTTGCCAAACACAAGGACCTCTCAGTGTTTTGCAGTTATTTTTTTATCATTTAAGCTATATACAGTAATCCAAGACATAACAATGATCATTGTTCGAAGTGTGCAGATGACACTATGGTTACAGGATGCTTATGAGAGGAGTATAAAGGCAATAAATCAAGTGGACTCTTTAGTGAGGTGATGCAAGGATAACTGACTTTCTCTAGATGATCTGAAAGTTAAAAACCCCAAAGGAGTGATATCTAAAATCTGTAAACAGTTCTGTGAGTGAAATAAGCTATCTGTCTCCACACTTCTTAAATCCTGCCTTCACACCATAATCCCAATTGTTACAACAATAATAAATACATCCCTTTACACTGGATTTGTGCCAGACACTTTTAAAATCGCTTCTGTAACCCCAATGTTGAAAAAGTCTGGTCTTGATGATGACAGTCTTAACAATAGTCAGCCTATTTCTAACTTACCTTTTCTGTCAAAAGTTCTTGAACATGTTGTAGAGTCCCAGCTCACCAATTACTTAACTTCTGATAAATTGATGGAACCTTTTCAGTCTGGTTTCAGGGCACAGCACAGCTGTGAAACTGTTCTGCTTCAGGTAATTAATGATTTGCTTAAGCAGGAGACTCTGGACAAACTAGCACATTAATTCTGTTAGACCGCAGTGCATCATTTGACACTGCCAGACATGACATTCTGCTCTCCAGAATGGAGAACATGCTGGGTATCTCTGGCACTCAACTCCAGTGGTTTAAGTCCTGTCTGACTGATAGGCAAGAGTTTGTTAGTCATAGCAACAGCAGATCCAGCTCGGCATCAGTCACACAAGGAGTTCCTCAGGGCTCTGTCTTCGGCCCTTTGCTCTTCTGTATTTATATGCCTTCCCCTCAGCTATATAATTCTTAGCTTTGGACTTGGTTATCATTTTTGTGCAGATGATAGTCAAGTCTATTTCAGTGTTAAAAGTGAAACTTTGGCACTAAAGTACAACTTAAGGAAATGAGTTCCCTTTCAGTCACTCTTGATGGTGATCTCATTAGACCTTTTTCTAATACAAGAAATCTTGGTGTTATTTTTGATTCCCCCTTTTCTTATTCCACTCACATAAACCAAATTTAGAAACTTTCTTACTTCCACCTCTGTAACATATCCCATGTTCACTCATTCTCTCCTTTGTAATACTGAGAAACATGTCCATGCTTTTATTACATCCGACATCGATTATAATTATAATTATTTAGTATGGAATAATTATTGTAACTCCCTACTGGCAGATGTCCTTTCAAATCTTATACCACAGCCCCAAGTGATTCAAAACTCTGCTGCAAGAGTCCTAACACAAACCAGCAACAGTGAGCAGATCACACCACACCCATCCTGCTTCGCCTTCACTGCCTCCCTGTGTCTTACAGGATTGAATTTAAAATTCTATTAATAAACTACAAAGCTTTAAATGGCCTTGCACCGGACTACATCAGTGACCTTCTCTATCTCTATGTTCCTGTTCATCCACTAAGTTCCTGTGATTCCGGCAATCTTGTTGTGTCTCACACACTAACCTGCACTCTACAGGTGACAGGGCCTTCAGCTGTATAGCGCCCAGACTTTGCAATGACCTCCCTAAATTATTTAGATCAGCTGACTCAATTCATTCTTTTAAAAAACAACTTAAAACTCATTTGTTTAGGAAGGCTTTTAACTTAACCTGACAAATACAAATGAACCTCTCTGTCCAGATGCGCAGGATATTTTCTGTGTGTGTTAATATCACAAATTGTGTTATTTGTTTAAGATTTTCTTTTAGTATGGAATGTAGCATTTTTCTCTGGTTTATTTTCATTTATTCTATGTAATGCTTTGTATACCTTGTATTTATCTGATTCAGTGTTCTATACAGAAAATATTTGTATCCAGTGTTACACACTATATGCCCTGCTGTTCTTTCTGAGACTCTGTGAAGCACCTTAAGCATCGGAAAGGTGCTATATAAATACAATGTATTATTATTATTATTATTATTAATAATAATATCATCATCATCTAGGAACACACATTCATGACAACCTAAACTGGAATTTTAATACAAAAACCCTATGCTTATTTTTTCTTTGTACATGTAGATTGTTCAAAGTGGACAATGACAAGTTCTTTTATTTCTGCATTATCTAGTTAGCACCCTCATTTTCACTTCACGGATTAGTAACCTGACATATCAGAATTTAAAGAAACTCTAAAAGGTTTCTAGACAGGCAGTCAAAATTATTAGAGTTGATGATGAACTTTTAAGTATATGACATACAGAAGAAGTGAAGAGCCTGGGAGTGAGGGCTGGGCTGTCTCATGTTCTCCCAGTCATGGGGCCTTACTTTATTCTTTGTTATTTAGTATTGCCTAATCTTACTTTTATTTTTAATAAGGTTTTCTTTCATCATCTTGTAAAGCATTTTGAGCTACACCATTTTGAGCTACAGCCAAGAGTTGGTGTTCCAAATATGTGCATATGTGAGGGAGAAACTACTGAAACTGTCAGAAGTACTTTTCCAAAAAATTGCTTTAAAAATTGCCTCTTTTTAAAAGTTGTACATATGTTTCAGAGGGTTAGCTGAGATGTTTCTAGATTTGAAAATAGTTGTTTCCCTATATTTTTGTTCCTTTTATTAGTGTTAATAACAACATTAAAATGTAGCTATGGGGATGTGAGCTCAAATCCCAAAACAGTTACTATCTGTGCAGTAATCAGTTTTTTTCCATAGAAGACTTCATTGCTCAGTATTGCTATTGGGTCCATTTTTCTGATGTCCAAGTGCCGACCTTACTGTCTCACTTCCATGCCCTTTTTCAATACATGACAAATGGTCATGTTTGGAGACCACGCAGCCAAGCAGGTATTTTTAGGATCTCTGACTTTCATAAATTAATTGAACATTTTTAATTACCCATCCATCCATTTTCCAACCCGCTGAATCATTACATTTAAAGTTAGCCATATCTTAAATATGGGGGTTTCAACAGTCAGAAATTCCCAATTTGAAGTCCACTTTGCGTGCATAATGTTCTATTAATAAAGTTCAAAATTTGTTTACATTGATGCAGTTTTATTTTCTGTATGGTTACCGCCATTTTAGACTACTGTATTAGGTTTTGCCATAAGGTCAACTCCCAAAATTCCATTGGGCATGATTGGTTTGTGAAGTCACCAGGGTGACATTGTAAAGGTCACCCCCAACAGTTCTGGGGTATCCATTATCCAAATATGACAGATAAATCTTCCAATTGCTGAGCAAAACACCTTTTTAAAATTATCCTGGTTAATTAATTTCTTCCTGTTTTTTTGTGCAGGTTTTGGTATATAAAATATCTATTTTGACTTTTTGTATTAAATCTTGGCCTATTTTGACCTTACACATCTTCTGTTCAATTTCATTTTCTTTTCTTATATGAGTTAGAATATCGTGAAATTTCCTGTTGAAAGTTTTTTTTTTAATTATTGTAATAAAAATAATGCAATTATTTTAAGAACCTGTTCTCATCATTTTAAAAGTGACATAACATAATACAGTTATTATTAAATAACTATATGTCTCTCGGATCTTACAAGCACGTTGTGTTTTTTTCAAAAGACCCAGTGTTTTGATTTTGAAATGTTCTGCTTCACTTTTTAGATATATAGATAGATAGATCCAGTGTCTGATCATTAAAATAAACAAGTTTAAATAAAAAAGCAATAATGTTATCTTAGTTAATTATTTTATAACAATTAAGTGGAGTTAAATATTTAAAAACAGAATGTCATTTTGTTTTTAAGAAAACTTTTTGTTTCAAATGTAAATAAAACAAATTAGAAACATCTTTGCAATATTCTTATTCAGCATTATCTTTTACATCATATCTATTACATATATTACATTATAATATACCATACCAGAAGCATATAATGACCCATTGAAGTCATATTTTTAAATGTTACATAACTTTGTCTTTCTTTCTTATTTTAAAATGTATTTTAATTCTGAATCCTACCATATTGTTAACCAGACTGTACTAATAAACTACAAAAACAATGGGAGAAAGTGTAAAATCCACACCAAGCTAGTAATTTAAATTCCATGTCATTTGGCTGGGGATGTTAATAGAAGCGATAACCACTGCAGCACCATTCTGGCCTGACAGTACTATAACTGAACTAAATCAATGTATAAAAAAGTAACATATTTTTTAATGTTAATAAGATCTGAATCCCTTTATATACTCAGAAAATAAATAAATAAATAAATTCAGTTCTTTCAAATTATAATAAAATTTAAAGTTATACTGTATATATGCCTGCTATGCTGTTGATTATTGTTGTTGCAAGTATGAAAAGCGGCAATGAACAGTGCAGCACTCCACTCCCCACATATCAAAGCATTAACAGGCCATTTTCACACACAAGACTTAACTACAAAAAAGGAAAATAAAGCCCTTATGGTAAAGATCTCCTCCATTTAAAAATCTCAGTTGGCCCACTAGCCTCTGATAATATGAAGTTTGCTTAGGACATGTGGTGTAAGCCACTCATTGAAGCAAAATGAATCTGTGAAGTGAAGTGGAAAGAGAAAAGCAATGTCATTATCTGTAGGTATTTTAATCACTGTTGAAATCACAGAAGAATTTGACAAAACAGCAAAGACAAAATTACAGTAGGTGGTCGACAAGAAAATAGAAATGTAAAAAAATATAAATAGATGTTGGAAGAGTGGAGATACAGACAAGATATTGAATAGAAGTGTCTGGGGACTGCAACAGCATGGTCTGTAATAGAAAAGGTTAAACTCCACAGTAGGATATAAATACAGAAGCAAAATAAATCTCTCTGGGATACCACAGCACCACTCCAGCTCTGTAATTGAACATTAAACTGAAGAAATGAATTAAACTTCATCTGATAGCTATGTATTTGCAGCCTACTCTCTAGCATGACAAGGCCTCTGACTATGTAACATTTAAAGATTCAGAAACTACATTTGAAAAAAGCAGACAAAAATAATTATAGAACTTTATTTTTATTTTTGCTCAAAAGCTGGGCCCCCAGGGATTTAGTTGGTCCAGGATTTGTGTTGACAGGAATGTTGTTTTCCTCTCCTCTGTCTAAATGGCCTTTTCTTTTATTGCCCTGCTTTAAGAAATGTAAAATTAATTTTAAATAATTATAATTTTAAAAATCAATGTAACAAAAAAGCTTTTTATCCAGTTTTCCTGAAAACCAGCATGGGCAAGTATATAAATAATTAGATCTGAATATTCTTTATGTTTATACCCACCATGACTTTGAACATATACATTTGATAATAGGACAGGGTTGAATCATTGTGACATTGAAAATGCGTGTACTACACACAAATAATGTCACAAAAGCACATTTTACAGTTGTAGGAACAATTCAATAAAATTGACAGGGGCAGAATTTTTGATTCTTGTGACTCCTGGAGGTCAGTACGATGTACTGGGGCATATGTCAGCCCAATAGATCTAAAAGCTGGAAAGATTTATAGGAAAGACTTTCATGTCTGTCAGGAAGGATCTAGGTTACCAAGAGAACCAAATTATCTGGAAAAGACCATGCAGACATTGGGAGAACATGCAGAATTCAGAAAGACAGGTTGAAGGAAGAAATCTGAACCCAAGATTCTCGCGCTGAAAATAATTACACATTTTGTTTTTCTCAGTACAGTGGAACCTCGAGATACGAGTTTAATTCGTTCCAGCACTGAGCTCGTATAGCGAATTTCTCGTATCTAGAACAAACTTCCCCATTGAAAATAATGGAAATCCAGTTAATCGGTTCCGCACTCCCAAAAATATCAACATAAAAATCAATTTTCCTAACAAATAACACTGGTATATAATATAACTGTAGTTTACCTTTATGAAGAGTCCTGGCTGGCTTGAGGGAGACGATAGGGAGGTGGGGAGGAGGAAACCTCCTTATCTATGATTTCTTTCTTAATTTCAACGGCCATGGCTTGCTTTTTTTTCTTTGCAGCACTATCTGAGGCAACAATCTTCTTGAGAGGCATCGTGGAATAATTATTTTCACGTTAAATGCAAAAAAACCCAATGAAATCACAAGCGCACGCTACGGGAGAACAAGGAACACTGAGTGAGCTGACGGGCGGGCAGCGTCAGCTTGGGTGAATCCCCGAGTCGAGGCGGATCGGGAAACACGTCACGCATACCCACAGCCTGGCTCGTGGCTCGTTACGCGAGCCAATGCTCGTATTTAGATCCGAATTTTTCGCTCATACTTTCCTCGTATCTTGAATTTCTTGTATACAGAGGTGTTCGTATGTCGAGGTTCCACTGTACTTTTGTTTTTAGTTTTCATCGATCAAATTTGATGAAACAGAAACAGAACTAAAAACTTAAAACTGCTGTTTATCTATCAGGCCTGAAGTAAAGAAGAAAAGGTTGACAGGTTGATCCTTAATTTTTATTTTTAAATTAATAAAACATACTCAACTGTGCCTTATCCAATTTGGGGCCATGAGCGACTATGATTTATCTCTGCAGCATCTGGCACAATGGATGAACCAGTCTTGGACAAGGCTGTCAGCGATCGATTCACACACCTATTTAAGGGTTTGAGACAAAAACCCATGTAGACACATGATGAACGTTTAAACTCCAGAGAGAAAACTACAGATTGTGGGATCTGAATCTGGTCTGCAGGATCTGTGAGGCAGCAGCGCTAACCACTGTGCCGCTCTGCCACCATGATTTTGTACATATTTAAACAAAGTAGAAAATATAAGCATCTGGGGACTTAGTTAACCAATTTGAAAGTGGAGTATTTTCATTCTTTTTAGTTAATTTATGAAAGAGACAGTTAATATGTTTTTTATTAAACATTTTTGTAACAACAAAAAATATATACAATTTTTTTAAATAAAGTATAATTACATTCTTTACTTAGACTTCGTGCTTATTAAAAGTACTTTAAAGTATCTTGTTGACAACATAGCCCAAATATATATATTAAAATGACATTAATTGATCATCTATCAATAGTTGTTGATTGCTTAGGGTCTGTGATTACTAGCTTCTTAAGCATAACATTTTTGAAAGATGTACCCGATTAAGTGTTAATATTTCTGTCTCAAGGTAAAAGTGTTGGCTGCTTCAGATCATGATGGAAAACAAGTTTGGAGCTTTGCCAATGACTTATAATGTCAGAAATAATGTGTCTTTATAATTGTGATGAAAGGAGAATGTCTCCTACTGTGACTTTTGAAACTGCTGTGAAGTTGTTTTTACTGTAATGTAAGTATGTATTTGTTCATTTTATGGTTATGGAGCAGCACCTTAATTAAACAACAGCATCACAGAGCATAGCTGTTTTCTGTGACATACTGTATATGCACCCTGATACTGTCTGTCAAAGACTGTCCTCTGTAGCACTGTTTCCTTCTGAATGTTACAGTAACTACCTTTAAAGTGTGTGCCAATCTTCCATCAGCATTTCCTGCTTTCTGCTGGGGAATGAAGTCCTTCTAGTCGCACTAACACAGGTTTGCCCCCATGATGAGCTTGTTTATTAAAGAACTAGCTGTGCTACATTTCCAAGATGGCTTGAAATCTAACTAATTAATGTAGACCTCAGCATTAACATTTGTAGTGCACAATGCGTATATCTCATAAAAGCAGTTTTAATGTTTGGGGTGCACCAACTATTGGGATGACAGATACAATGCATTTTATTACTAAAAATGTATATGATACTGCATCTTTTGGAATGATAGAGACATACCAACCGGTCTGACACACAGACACTTATCCTTTTCATTAAGGTGGACAATATAGGCATTGCAATATACTGCCATTCTAACAGAATAATATGTTTGATAATTTCCCTTTCACATTTTTATGGGACAAATGAGATGCCAAAATTGGTATAAACTGGGAACAAGACACAGCTGGCTAATGCTGTACCCAACACTTACAGTACCACAACTTCAGCAATCACCATTATATCCTTTATCATCACAAAAATTATAGCCAAGCACCAAAACTTGCACTAGTTTTAGATTTATTAATTTCCCAAGAAAGCCTCCTCCACTTTTTCAATTTCAATTAGGTGTCCCACTGCTTCCAGTTAAACATCTAGTCCATCCCAGCCTGCTTCAACACACTCATCTTTTCCACTCCTGCCCAGGAAGCGCTTGTCATCAGTGGGCTTCCACTCCTGTCCCATAAGATCATTCTGTACGCTCCTTCAGTATCTTTTCACAAAGTAACGGACATTGAGTAACATTATCTTATCTCTCTGTTATAATAAAAAAAATCTTGGGAAGAGAGACGAGACATGACTTTCTCAGAGAGACACTTTCACATCCTGCGAGACGAGACTTGTGCCAAGAGATTTAAGCATGCCCGGGGCCAGAAATAAAAGACAAAGAGTAGAGGACAAAGTAGAACGTCACAAAGAATTCAAAAACGTTGGCACGATACACATGCAGAGCAGGTTAGAGATAATGGAAGTACGAAAATTTGAAAGTCTCTAAAAAATGATAATAAACATCGCATTAGCGCAAACAAATGGAAATTATTACTCGGTGAAATAACAGAACAGTGAAAAGAGATTAAACATATTGTTTGGATTTAAAGTTTAAGTCAGAGACTTGTAGATCGTCTAATTTGTGTTGCCATCAGGGAAAAGTAGTGTTTCTTCCCAATGAAGAGGCGTATCTGCGAGAATTAAAAGATTTGTTGTTTGGTGAAAATGAATTCCAGCAAGAGAAAATTTCATGCCCCAGAAGACAAGACTTTATGCAAAGAGATTTGGAAAAGTCCCACCTACATCTAAAACATTTACAACCACGCACATGGTTCAATCATTTCTAATTTGTGTGAATGCTATTGTCAGACACAGTTTGTGTAGAGAGAAAGAAACAATATTCACTCACGGCAGTTATGCGTTGCATTGTCACAATGTAATTCTAAACACGGAATCCAAATTTAATTTAGACGGAAAGGTAAAAGCAAAAAGAGATTGAATATGGAATAGAATATGGACATAGGTGATATAACAGAAGTATGTAGATATTGATTGGCTTTAAACTTTAAGTCGGAGACTTGCAGATCATCTAATTCATGTTGCCATCAGGGAAAAGTAGTGTTTCTTCCCAATGAAGAGGCCTATCCGTAAGAATTAAAAGTTTTGTTGTTTAGTGAAAGTGAAATCCACATACACAAGTGGCAGAGACACGAAAGTTGCTGGCGCATAGCGCAGGCAGGGGGGTTGGCAAGTGAAGCAAGCAGGGGGCAAAGCCCCCTAGTTACTATTATTATAACATTAGTATGTTTTCAAAATTTTTATTCAGGGAACCCAATTTTGATTTCAGGCTTTCAGATGGTCAATGCTAGTTTACTAGAGGTCACAGAATCTCTATTTTGCATCTTGTTTGAAACAAAAGAATACTTCACACTAAAACATATAAATCTCAGTATGAAATAAAACAATGTGCTAACTCTGCATTTCGTCAAAATGGAGTACAGTACACAATCAAATTTAGGTTCACATACAATATCCTTGTATAGTGAATTGGGTGTGATCAATTGCAACATTTATGCAAAGATTTCTGCATCACTGACACAAATTCTACTCCAGCACTAGAAACATTAAATAAAAAAAATATATACAGTCCGTAAAATCCATAAAGTTTGCACCAGTTTTAATTTAGCATCATCTCTGTTTCAAGGAATGATCCTTTTATCAATGGGCAATGTGACCTATCCAATCACTCTTCTCATGTTGTTTATGATCCAAGCTTATTTTTCTTATTATACTACAGACTTAAAGAAGCTCAGATGTAATTAGGCAAAAAAAACCCTAAAAATTAGAAATATATATATATATTAATTTTAAATATTTGAAATCATTAGCCCTTAATTTGTATTCACCTGTTTTTCTTCTGGTGTGCAAAATAAGGAAAGAAAAAAAAAGACTTGGCTACAAGTCATAGTTTATGGGAAAGATCAAGATGGCAGTCAATGGTGCATTAATTGTGATGAAACAGGAATGTCTCCTACTGTGACTCATGAAACTGCAGGAAAGGGTAATCGTCATGGAAGCACACACACCTTGGCTCGCTGTCAGTTAAAATGTTTAGCAGTTGATAAAACAAAATTGACCGATGTTACCAGGTGTTTTTTGTGGCGTCAGATATAAGGACACATTTAATACAAGATAACCTTTTAAAATGGCATTCAAAAAGAGTGTAATATTTACTTGTAGATGAAAAATGTGTAACTGCCATTGGAATAGACTACTACTGCCAGGTATTTCTAAACAAATGGTTTCTTACATATAGTGTACACTTCAAAAGTATATATTTGTGATCATTTCGTTATAATCCAGCTTATTACTCCTCACTGGATTGAAAAATGGATAGTGGAGTTAGACATCATGTTCTAAAGAAAAAGTTAAAACAAGGGTCCAGCTAAGAAAACTGTAATGAACTTTAAATGATGAAGCCTTAATGAGAAACTTGAGCAAACCTGCAGAAAATAAACATAGTAGCTCTGTAACATTAAAAAGATATGTAGGAAATATGCTATAGACATGGCATCCTCTTTATTACCTCTATTCAATAACCCTTTGAAGCCTAACTAAGCACACAAAAATTAGCAAAAATTTAATTTATGAGTGTATAAGCCCATTAAAAACAACATAAGACAAATTGAAATGACGATTTCCATTCAATTTTTCTTTAGCACAGTTCCCATCTGTAAGCCTGCAGCTCATATTTGCAGATGTAACAAAGTTTACATGAAAAATAATATAAAAATATCTGTAAACAATATCTACAGTATATCTATCGAAACATTCTCTGAAGCTGATTAGTGCAGACAGTCTCACACAGCCAGTTTACCTAACATGTACTGCTTTGGGATGGGGTGAAAAGCAGATGGTAACACAGAAAAGAAAACAAAGCTCCATTCCACACAGATTGTAAGGAAAAAATAAACCAGGGATCATACTGATTAGAAAAAGACATGTCAATATTTATCTGACTTAGCCAAGGTGGCTTCCCAGGCCATCCCTTGGTATTTTACAAAAATATATATATGACTGTGAAAATCCGAAGACACACAGGTCAGGTGAATTAGCGTTTCTAAATTGGCCCTTGGTGAGTGTGTGGGTGTGTTTGCCCTGCATTGGTCTGGTATCCTGTCCAGATGGTTTCTGGGGTAGACTGCAGTTGACCTGCACCCCTGCCCTGGATAAGCAGTTTAAGAAAATGGATGGATGGACAGAAGGATGTGTAAGCTGAAGTCCAAGATTTTTGTGGAATACAATAAAGAGCTTGTGCCGGGACTATTAATATCTCCCATTTATTACAAAGTTCAGTTACAGTTCAATGAAAGATATCTGTGCTACAGTAGCAGCAATGGCAAATACCACTGCAGGGCAAAGATAATCATTAGAAATAGATTCAGTGACTGTCGCAATGATTAAAAATCAGTATAAACTGCTGCAGCTTCATGGATTCAGCATCCTGGGTTGTATGTGTGTAGTTTGCACGTTCTTACCGGGTGTGAGAACTTGAGTTTTCCTCTGGTTAATTTAGTTATCTTCTGCTGTCTCAAAGACTTACAGAATATGTAAATTCATGTATTAGTGAACACATGAGGGAGAACAGACCCTTCAATGGACGAGTGCCCTGTTTAGGGCTGCTTCATGCCTTCTACCCAGTGCTATAAGAGTAGCCTCTGCAGTACAGAACCCCAGGTTGAACGAATCAGTTGGAGAATTTTATCTTGTAAACAGCTGTGCCAACAGTTCTAAACAGGGCTTTTGCTAAAATATTAGTTCTTTGATCTTCACTTAAATGCCAAGATCAAACTGAAATCCTTTATATTGGCCAGTACATCATTTTCTTAGTTTGTAGGCATATTAGAGAAATGATAACTGTAGTTTTATTTGTCTTTGCAACAAGATCAGACAGATCTGATGTATAAGAGAAAAAAACCTAAGGGTTTTTTATACACTAAAAAAAAGAAAACAAGGTTATAAGCACAATGTCTTTGTTGTGTAGCCTTCATCAGATGTGTAATTGAAAATCAAAATAGCAAGTTATAGTACATAGTGTATATATGAATGGAAGGAGGTTGTAATGTCAGGAAAGATAAAAGGAGTGAAAGAATAAGAGAAGATATGAAAATCAGCTATTATACGAGTTAGATGTTCATTTAGTCCTGCAGAAATGTGTGAACCAAGCCTGAGAATGAGCTTGACTTCTACTGTTTTTCTTTTTGAACGATGTTTTTGAAGTCCAGTGGCATCATGTTAACAAGGACATCCTAGCATTGGATTCACTATATTTTCCATGACATTTCTAATGGTATTATTATGGTTACATACATTTACAAACATTTATTATATAGTTAATACATTTTTCTGGGAATCCTCTTTATTGTTCTGGGACATTTGAAGGACAGTGATCATTTCTGTATGGGTAGTTTATTCTTATGTAGTCTCTTGAGATTATTTATTGTTTTATATATTTTTGTTTTACTAAAACATCATTTTGTTTTGTTTATGGATGTCACCATTTTGGTTTTCCATGTTTTCAGGAGGCAACTCCTGGTTGTTAGTCAGATGTGGTCACAAAAGTTCTATTGTGTAACATCATTGAAGCGATGCTTTATAAACTGGTGCCACAGGTCCCTTAGCATCTGAGATTGTAGATGATTACAAAGAATGTTTGTGAATGATTTGGTGTTTTTGTAGTTTCAAAAAGTTACCAATACCTATTTTGACAACAAGTTTGGTTAGCTTTCTGGTTCTGGCAATGGTTTAGATTGAATGACCAGCACAGAATCCACTATAGAAAACCCACGAGGAGTTAGGCGTCCAGTTGGCTGAGGTTTCCAGACCTGTGACTTTGTTGTTTTAGTCTGCTCTTTTGTCAACTGGCAATAGGTAATCAATTAATAAATGGACAGATATTGTTGGTTTCCATTTATGTTTAATCACTGTCTACCTTGTTCTCTGTGTATTGTAACAAATGTATATTTATAAAGATTATACTTTATTTGTCTTCAAGGGGAAATTAGAATTTTACGGAAGCTCCAAATAAATAAATATGATAAAAAAAAACAACAACAACCACCACCCCCAAATACACATACAAAACTGACTTGCAAATCAAAGAGCTGCTACTGTTAATATAAGCTCGTAAATGGCAGTAAGATGAGGTCAGACCAGCTCAGATTGTGCAACAGGTTTATATTTAAAGGCATTAATATTCGGATAGAGCAGTGTCCCCGAAAAGAACAGGCCTAATAGGCCTTGATTCCTTCTTTGAAGTCACCAGCATTAAGAATGATTCATCAAAAAGATATTAGCACAGAGTGAATCATTTCTATTGCTGAGTCAGCCAGGATGATAGATAGATAGATAGATAGATAGATAGATAGATAGATAGATAGATAGATAGATAGATAGATAGATAGATAGATAGATAGATAGATAGATAGATAGATAGATAGATAGATAGATAGATAGATAGATAGATCTCCAGCAGCAGCATACTGATACAATAAACAATATTAAATTAAAGATTGATAATAATGCAGGTAAAAAAAAAAACAAACAAAAAAAAAAACAGACAATAACTTTGTATAATGTTAAATGTTAACGTTTACCCTCCCGGGTGGAATTGAAGAGTCGCATAGTTTGGGGGAGGAACGATCTCCTCAATCTGTCAGTGGAGCAGGTCAGTGACAGCAGTCTGTCGCTGAAGCTGCTCTTCTGTCTGGAGATGACACTATTTAGTGGATGCAGTGGATTCTCCATAATTGATAGGAGCCTGCTGAGTGCCCGTCGTTCTGCCACAGATGTTAAACTGTCCAGCTCCATGCCAACAATAGAGCCTGCCTTCCTCACCAGTTTGTCCAGGCGTGAGGCGTCTTTCTTCTTAATGCTGCCTCCCCAGCACACCACCGTGTAGAAGAGGGCGCTCGCCACAACTGTCTGATAGAACATCTGCAGCATCTTATTGCAGATGTTGAAGGACGCCAGCCTTCTAAGGAAGTATAGTCGGCTCTGTCCTTTCTTGTACAGAGCATCAGTATTGGCAGTCCAGTCTAATTTATCATCCAGCTGCACTCCCAGATATTTATAGGTTTGCACCATCTGCACACAGTCACCTTTGATGATCACGGGGTCCATGAGGGGTCTGGGCCTCCTGAAATCCACCACCAGCTCCTTGGTTTTGCTGGTGTTCAGTTGTAGGTGGTTTGAGTCGCGCCATTTAACAAAGTCATTGATTAGGTCCCTATACTCCTCCTCCAGCCCATTCCTGATGCAGCCCACGATAGCAGTGTCATCAGCGAACTTTTGCACGTGACAGGACTCCGAGTTGTATTGGAAGTCCGATGTATATAGGCTGAACAGGACCGGAGAAAGTACAGTCCCCTGTGGCGCTCCTGTGTTGCTGACCACAATGTCAGATGTGCAGTTCCCAAGACGCACATACTGAGGTCTGT
Organism: Erpetoichthys calabaricus; assembly: GCF_900747795.2. Classification (NCBI taxonomy): domain Eukaryota; kingdom Metazoa; phylum Chordata; class Cladistia; order Polypteriformes; family Polypteridae; genus Erpetoichthys; species Erpetoichthys calabaricus. The sequence continues at coordinate 91,821,590 of NC_041398.2, read as the reverse complement.
CTTTAAGATAGTCCACGATCCATGCCACTAGGTATGAATCTAATCCTATCTCTGTCAGCTTGTCCCTATGGAGCAGAGGTTGGATTGTGTTGAAGGTGCTAGGGAAGTCTAGAAACATAATTCTTACAGCACCACTGTCTCTGTCTAAGTGGGAGAGGGATCGGTGTAGCATATACTGTAGATGATGGCATCCTCCGCTCCCACCTTCTCCTGATATGCAAACTGCAGAGGGTCAAGGGCGTGTTGATCCTGTGGCCTAAGGTGGTGAAGCAGCAGCCTCTCCATGGTCTTCATCACATGTGATGTCAGAGCAACAGGCCGGAAGTCATTCAGCTCACTAGGACGTGATACCTTTGGGACTGGGGTGATGCAAGATGTTTTCGAAAGCCTCGGGACTCTCCCCTGTTCCAGGCTCAGGTTGAAGATGCGCTGTAGAGGACCCCCCAGCTCCGATGCACAGACCTTCAGCAGTCGTGGCGATACTCCATCTGGACCCGCTGCTTTGCTGGCACGAAGTCTCCTCAGCTCTCTACTCACCTGCGCTGTTGTAATTATGGGTGGGGATGTCTCTCCTATGCTGGTATCAGCAGAAGGATGTGTGGAGGGTGCAGTACTCCGAGGTGAGAGTGAGAGTGGGTTAGGGTGGTCAAACATGTTGAAGAAGTTGTTCATTTGGTTTGCTCTCTTCACGTCTCTCTCGATGATGGCACCCCGCTTCGAGCTGCAGCCAGTGATGATCTTCTTCCCATCCCACACTTCCTTCCTGCTGTTATTCTGCAACTTCTGCTCCAGCTTTCTCCTGTACTGCTCCTTCGCCACCCTGAGCTGGACTCGGAGTTCCTTCTGCACGCGCTTGAGCTCATGCTGATCACCGCTTTTAAAAGCCCTTTTCTTCTGGTTCAAAAGGCCCTTGATGTCACTTGTAAACCATGGCTTGTTGTTAGCATAGCAGCGTACAGTTCTTACTGGAACTACAATGTCCATACAGAAGTTGATGTAGTCAGTAGTGCAGTCAACAACCTCCTCAATGTTCTCACTATGTGATCCCTGCAGGATATCCCAGTCTGTAGTTCCAAAGCATTCTCTCAGAGCCTGCTCTGCCTCAGGGGACCACTTCCTGAATGAGTGTGTAGTTGTAGGTAGGACCTTCACTCTTGGCTTGTAGTGAGGCTGAAGCAGAACCAGGTTATGATCTGCTTTCCCAAGCGCAGGCAGCGGGGTGGCGCTGTATGCGTCTTTAACGTTTGCATAAAGTAAATCAATAGTCTTATTTCCCCAGGTGTTACAGTCCACATACTGGGAGAAGGCAGGTAATGTTTTGTCCTGCGTCACATGGTTAAAGTCTCCAGCGATTAGCACAAGTGTCTCAGGGTGCTGCGTTTGTAACTTAGCAACAGCAGAATGGATGATGTCACTCGCTGTCTCAACGTCTGCCCAACGAGGAATATAAACAATAACAACAATGACGTGTCCAAACTCTCTGGGCAAGTAATAGGGACGCAAACTTATGGCCAACAGTTCGATGTCCCTGCAGCAAGTGGAGACTTTGACATTAACATGTCCAGAGTTACACCACCGTGTATTAACATAGAGAGCGAGTCCTCCTCCTTTGTGCTTCCCGCAGGTACTTGCGTCTCTGTCCACTCTAACTGTGCTAAACCCGGGTAGCTCCACGTTAGCATCTGGGATGGTGGTAGTTAGCCACGTTTCGCAAAAGCACAACAAACTGCATTCTCTGTAGGTTCTGACGTTTTTCACCAGCGCAGCCAGTTCGTCGATCTTATTTGAGATTGAGTTCACATTTCCCAGAATCACAGAAGGCACAGAGGGCTTAAAACACTACTTTCTCACAAGCCGCTTCATTTTTTGCTTAGTGCCGGCTCTGCTGCCACGATACCGCCTTCTTAACTCGTCGGGTAAATAGGGTACCACTCTGGCATTGGCATTTGTTCTCAGCGCTCTAAGTTGAGTACTTGAATAGACGAGCCTCGGCGTATAAAAATCCATGCCCACGTTGTAAAAGTAAGTGTGTCCAGGGAACGAATCCTCATAAAATAAAGTGATAGGAGTGATCAATAAAAAAGAGTAGAATAAAAGTAGAAAAATAAATAAGTAAAAATAAATAAGTAGAAAAAATAAAGTCGTACACAGAGCTGCTGAAAAGGCTGCCACTCTCGGCGGTGCCTGAGTCATCCATGATGTACTGTAACTTACTTTTCCAAGCAGTTACATAGATGAATTCAGTCTGCAATTCAATGCCTTGATAACACATTTAGTTTTAATTATATTATGCTTCCTTTTTCAGCACCACACATTCACAAAAATCTCCAGTCCTCCTCCTTCTTTTTCCACTCTGCATGATGAAACCCATCCAATATTAAAGTTGTGTCTGTAAAAAGAGGTGTTCTCTAACACCTCTTCCCTAACTGCTTACTTCTTACACTTGTAGTACAAGTATTAATTATACAAGATAGTGTGAGGAACTTTGTTTTTGCTCTTTTAAATATAATTTTGGTTTGTGCTGGTTCTGACAGTGTGTTCTTTAAAATTTCCTGGGGCCTCATGTATAAACAGTGCATATGCAGAACAATGTAGCATACATTCGTTTCCATGCTCACTTTGAGATGTATAACAACTAAATTTAGTGTAAAGCCACGCACTATGCATACTCACTTTTCTGCTCAGTTTTGCAAACTGGAGGCACCCAGTGTCATATTAGTGCTGCTGTTTCTGTGTTGTTTCCCTTTCTTTTTTAGATTCACACCAAAATTACTTGCATAGCATTTACAAATTTAAGGCACTTGATTGTAATCGTTGTGTAACAATATAATGGCGCACAGAATGGCCAAACTATTCCAAGTACCATAGCTGCTTTTGTGTTGTTACTCTTAGTGCACCACAGAGAGTAATTTAATGTGCTACTTTAGTTATAATGAAATTTGAGAAACTCTAGTAATGTAAACATCAATTTTAAGATTACAACAAAAGTTTACAACATTCTACTTTAATGACAAAATAAACAACAAAATTAAATTGGAAATTTCAAGATTAAAGTCAACATTTCAACTTTAATCTCAAAATAAAGTGTCTCTATTTTTTTTTCTTTGTGGCCCCATTACCCTTCCATATAACACTCAGGCACTTGCCTTTTCATATCAACTTTGACATCTGACCACTTCTTTTTTGAAATTCTTCTTTTATACATGCTTTTACCTTTGTCTTTTAACAAATCATTGAATGGAACGGGGCTATTTATATTGATTTGCATAATCAAATATGTGCAGTACTGTGAGCATGTGCATGTGGGAAGTGTGTGGAACCTACACACAGTTAAGCATCTGGTTTTTTGTCTGTATGCCATGTTTTAGTGTGAATTCTATGCACGGCATTATACATGATGCCCCTGGTGTTTTGACCTTTGTCAGGTCAGGTCTCAAACTAAAAACTTTTGGCCAGTTCCTGTGACCCTTTTTATCACACAATCATTTTCTCTATTTTTAACGGCCACCTGGTGTTCATAACTACTTTTGTGTTTTTGACGTAAAAAAATGGCTTTTTGTTTACTTTAGTCTTTTAATGTGGATACTACATCTATGGACTAAATAAGTGCCCCAGAAAACAAATTTAAAAGCTATTTTTTGCTTGCATTTTTTAGGCTCTTATCCAGTTGGCAGTTTAGTTTTTTGGTTCAAATAGGGTGTGTTGATATTGAGGAATGATGCAATCTGGTCTTGTTGTTTCTATTTTAGCAGCTTTTTAGGATGGTGACAGTGTTGAGTTTTACATTTCCTTCAGCCTCTTTTTACTTTTTTGTCCTCTGCCTGCTTAATGTATTGTATCAGCAGCTGACACATTTTGTTTTTCCGTGTTCCCATTAGTTTATACAGTAGTAAATGATTGTCTTACATATTCCATGCAGCCTGACAACCTACAACATATCAGCAACTGCCTCATCCTCTTTGTTAGCCCAGTTAGCTCAACTTCATAGGCATCAGATGTCTTGTGTATTACCAGCAGGTGACACCTACTTGTCCATGCAGTCTTTAGTGCCATTGTGGAAGCTAAATAGAAAAGTATTTTGAATTCCTTGTGTCATGACTGGTATGCCATGAACTATTGTCAGCCACTTTGGTTTTGAATGCACATGTCCAACACTCTGAAGTTTGGTTGCTATTTGTAAATTGTTTTATTTACTGGAAAATACTTTTATTTTTAACAAGAATTCTATTTAATGATTATCTACAGTACTTATCCTCAGCTAAAAAGAATAACATCAATGATACAGAAGGCTAAAAAAATAAAACAAAATAAATATTGTTTTGATTTTATTTTGTTCACCTGACTGAATTGCAACACACACCATTTCTCCTTTGCTGACAGACTCCTAAATTAAGTGGTGTATTTAGCAATTGAGCGTCTAACCTGTATATTTCTCCACAACTGCCTATAGGATAGTTATTTACCTTTGGGATTCTGAATGTTAACGTAATTCTTTCAGAACATGGCTTCTAGAATTGCTCTTGAAGAACAATATTGTTACCCACACACAAGATTTTGCCATCCATATAGATTTTAATTGATTGTAATATTCTACCTTTGCTGTTGTACTGCCAGGAATACTTCTTTAGATCTTATTGGTATAGAGACAAAACTGTCATCATATCCCTGGTGAAGTGAGTGCTTTTTTATTTAGGGAGTTAGTGGGAGACAAAGAATTCAGAAACTCTTTAATCCACCCAGATGGGACCATTTTCTTTGACAACCTGCTGGCTACATGGCAGAAATCCTTAATTCCGCTTTTTTCAGGGGCAAGGACGTGAGTTTCTAAAACTGTGCATTCATAATGATTTTTTCAGTGACGTCACATGGTTGCACACGTGCATATGTGGGACTAACATATATTGTGGTGCATGAATAATAATGTCAAAAACACTTTTTACCAAAAAAAAAACACATTACCAAAAGCTTGAAAATCTAAACATTGAAGATTTGTTTGCTTACTTGCAAGTGAATTACTTGTGCTAGTGTCTCAATTTTTACAAACAGTCAAAGTATCTATTTCAATTTTTGTCTAAATTATGGCAAACCTTTTTGTGGAGAGTTACTTTCTTCTTTTGCCGAAGTTTTTTCTGATTTCAATCAATGAGCTCCAGAATTCAACTCAAATTAAAATTAAAATATTTGTTAGAGGAGCTTTACTGATACTCTTAATATAGCTTTTTCAATCCATGACTCAAGGATTAGTTTCTTTCCCCAGTTAGAGTAGGTCATGTTTAGTCAAATGGTGCAATGGGCTACTGTTCCCTGCCCAGTGTCTTGTCACTTCTCTTTTTATAGTATGGTTACCAGTGGTTTACTCCAGAGGTGGTTTCACTGCCATGAATATCATCAATAAAATTGTGTTCAGTTTCTTCTGTTTCAGGCCAGGAAGACCAATACCCAGAAGAGGAACTGGATCAGACACAGACACAGTTATTTTCAACAGAGAAAAGACAATATCAGCATGCTGGCCTTAGAGGAACAGTTTTTAACAAAAAAAATGAAACTGTTAGATTAAAAGAAAAGGTTAAAACAGGACACAGACAAAGGATGGAAGATGATTGGAAATGTATATTATGGTCAGTTTACTGGATTTGTCTTTCCACTGTTGCAGATGACACTGGTATTTGGTGTGTATTTAAGGAGGACGCCATCTGAGGACCTATAAGGAGTTTGTTTCTTGTTTTAAAGACTCTTAGTTGTTCATCTGGGCCTTCTTCTCCTATCTTAGCTATATCCACTTTGTCCTCTTCTCACTAGACAGTAATAAACACCTTTGTATGAAACCTTCTGTTTCTTGGCAGTCTGTCACACATAATAACCTTTATTCTGCAAAAAAAAAAGAAATGAATAAATAAAATAATAGACTGACATGTTTCTTGCCTTTTACTTTTATTTTGTCTATATTTAAACCCTGACTTCAGGAATTCCAGTGCCTTGCAGCTCAAAATAACAGATTTCGTCAGTGCTAATGCAATTACAAAGGTCTCACTGAAAACAATTATTACCCTTAGAACTGTGAAGGAATGGCTGCTGAAAATGTGGTTTTGCATTCATATGTGAAGAATAAATTAAACATTAGTCATTTCAAGCAGTAATATCAATTAGAAACACTAGCAATGAATTGGCTGCATTTTTAAATCAATTCAATTGAATGTTGATAGAAAAGAGGTATCAATTTCAAAAACATGAAAACTTCTGGGTGTATCCAAACTTTTGTTAGGTACTATACATGACTATCAATCATAAGAGCATGCCATGACTGCCATTGACTACAACTGCAAATCGCGGACTAGTTGGGTTGAGTTGCTGGGTATGTCACCGTATATGCCTGGAGTCATGGGAGCTCATGGCTACTTTCTCTGACTTGCTAAGGTTATGTTAATAAAGTCTATGACTGAAAAGTCATGTAATGTGACATGGCTTTAGGTGGCTCCACTAATCCTTCCACTCTAATTTGAGGAATCTCTTCTTATTTGTGCTTTTAATCTCCTGCTCTTCAAAAAGCTTAAATTCCAGTTGTTTAGGTTTCTTCATCAGGATAATGGCTTCTCAGTTTAGAATTAATCTTTCATGCAAATGTATCAAATGAATTTTAAAAGTGTTAATGGATTATGGTTTGGTTTTCTCGTTGGCTGTCAGTCCAAAAAGAGAACAAGTTAAAAACTTCCTCTGATAAACAAATATTGTCTATTACTTGCAATATTATTTTTATTCATATAAACTTCTAATTAACAATGACAGGTTCCAAAGTGTTTCACAGGCTGGAAATAAAGCTTATTATTACTTTGATCCATTTTATCTACCTTCTGATAAACTGGTGTCTCATTTACAGCTATTCACTAAGCAGGTACTTCTCTCTATGTTAAATCTTGTGAGACCCAAATATTTTTGTTAATCTTTAAGCACTGAACTTGCTTTACGTCTGCCTGAGGTATTCTGTTTATTTTTTCTTTTCTAAGTCTATGATGAAACATGTTTTTTTGTTTGTTTCTTGATTGATTTTTTTTATTCTGTTCTTTTCTTTTTTTTTCACTAGAGCTGTTCTGGAAATTCTTTACTCCCAATAAAATTACATTTATATATTTTTTGGTCAGAAGTTGGTTGGCAGTTTGTTGCTTTACTTTAGATCTGATCTTTTTGTTTTCCTTTTTACAGAACAGTTGTTTTTTCTACTTGAATGGACTATTATACAAGATTTTCTTTCCTGTTTAACACTTATCTTGACTGATAACTGTAAGTTTAATCAACAACGCCATTCTGAGAGAAGGTCATTCAGGCCTTATAGGCTGCCTTAATATTTTCTTCATTATTTTGGAATTGGTTGTTTTACTATGGTCACTACATAAAGTAAAGAAATACAGATCTACCTGTCTTCTGTAACATGCTTATATGATTCAGTGTATCTAGGTGTTAGTTTTGTTTTTCAAGTATTCTGTTTTGCTCAATAATTCTGACAGGGATCAGTTTACCCTGGTAAAGAGCAGGTAGGTTAACTTTCATGGGCACTTAAATTCTGTTGATTTGTGTTTTCTTTCAGGTCTATAATTTGAGCAGCACTGTTTATCTCCCCAGACATCTGTCCCAGATATAACCACCCTTATTCTTTTATTTACATTGGCAGCTTGTAACTGTAGGGGCAGGAACTGAAGTGGAAGGCTATCAAGGCCAGCTGTGTCACTCTGGCTGCACCAGGCAATGCTTCTCCTTCACCCATTTTTTTCACTCAGTTCCCTCACCAATCCTTTGCTAGAACAAATCACTCAGTGAGAAATATTATTCTAGGATATCCTTGATTTATTCAGCTTCCTCATTCACACAATAATATACCCATATCCATACAAAGATTTAAAAAAAAAGTTTACATTTTTCAGCTCTGTCTACTAAATTGTTTTAATTTTCCAGCAGAACAGGAAAAGAGAGAGATAAGAAAACACAGGTATGCTTTTCCAGTAATACTACAGTTGCAGCAGCTGTGGTTTATCCAGTGTAACAACATCTTGCCTTGCATTTTCAGATAGTTCTACTTTTGTGATTAATGCACACATTTGCTTGGTAGCAGCAGAGAAGCATGTAAGCAATTGTAGGCTTGTTCAGCGTGTATGGGGGCAGAGGTACACACAGAACACAGATGTAGAAAGTTTCAGCGTATTTCAACAAAGACATAACAATGAAACATAACCCGATTCCCATTGCAATAAAAAAAGATGTTTACTTTCAACAATTTTCCTTTGCTGCCGTTTTTTCCACTAGCATTTCTGTTTTCATGGTTAGTGCTTTAACTGCGCAAAAATGAATTTTTTATTAATAATTTTGAATGGATACAGATATGAATACAATATCCTGTATCTACTAGGGCCCCAAACCACAGACACAGCAATACCCAACACACTTCCAGGTTCAAATAAAGAATTTTTACTTGACAAATTGCTTCTCCATACAATCATCGAAAAAATGCACCATACACAATCCTCCTTCCTCCTCCCAAAGATCATTGCTCACTGCCTCCTGACTCTGACTCCCTTCAAGTGAAGCAGCAGGCTTTTGTTTAAAGTCAATCCAGGGACTGCTTCTGGTCTCCTGTACAAGTTGTCTGGAGCACTCTTGGATCATGCAGAAACCAGGGAAATCCTTCCTCAGCAGTGTCCTCTGGCAGTCCCCAAATACCCCGACAAGTGTCTCTGGACTTCAACTCCCATGCCATTTGGGTTTACCTCTGAGGGACACTGCCAACTGCTGTAGGGCGGAATGAACTGCTCCCAGTCAGCCTATTCCCCCGATCCTTCCATTATAACCTCCTGGTCTGTCCTTCTTTCCTGGCACCTACAATCCTTATTAAAAATCACAACTTGAGTGACTCTCTGTGGGCACATCTGAGGTATGTAATACCACTCCATGTCAAGAGGGGGTGCCAACGCTAATATTCTCCTCTCTTGTCCCACCATAGCAAAGACAAGACACCCAGTGAGGACAACTGACTCTGCCCCTTCTGGTCCCTGAGCTGTAAATCTTGCTCCTGCCAGAAGGAGGTATTCAGTCTTGCACCGAACCCAACAAAGAACAGAGTTCCTTCCTGCCTGCCTTTGGCACACTTAACCTACTTTTTCTCTATTATTTCAGAAAATCTAATTAACCTTAGAAGGCAATAATAAAAAGTAAAGAATGGAGTATTATTAAAATTAAACATTTGAGCGCAAAAAAATAAAAAAATAAAAGCTCCTTGAATGATCCATTTTTACATGATGCAGGAGTTGTCAAAGGATGATAAGATATAGCAAAATAGTAAAAGATGAAAATTTTATTTGCAAATGCTTTATTGTGTTTTGTGTCTGTCAATTAAGCACTTGTCTTCAATTTCATTTGTTGAATCCCACAGTCCCTAAGGAGTACCACACAAGTTGTCATATTAATTTTAAGTGTTCTACAATACAGACATGTTCCTGAAGCGCCAAGGTCAATAATGCACACAGACTCTCATTACTGTTACTTTATGAGGCAGCAATGCTATCCCTGCCACTTGAATAATTGGAAATGTTTGAACGGGATAACAGTTTTGACTGAATCTATGCAGGCACAGCATGGAGCGTAGACTTCAAACACTTCTATCCAGATTTTGTTAAAATAATTTTAAAATAAACAAGGTAATTATACACGCATGTGCATCTGTGGTTTTGTGACCACACACCATATTTACTGTAAAGAAATAAATCTTGGGTTTCCTGGCAGTTTAATAATGTTCGTAGTTAGAAATGTATGGTCTTTGCCAAGAAATGTTTCAAACAGCCTATTAAAGCTCAAAGGGGATCACCGCTAAAGCTCTGTATACATGGATTATAAGTGTGAGTGTAACATTTTAAGAAAAAGGGTGATTAACATACTACCTGGAAAGGATAGAAAGGAAATTGAAAAAAGCATTTAAGTCTTCCACTTGGCATTCAGGGACTGCACTCCCAAAGGCTAGATCAGAGCCCATAAGACATTATAACAAAACATGACCTTTAGAACAGCAGAAACGTTTGGGTTTGTCTGCACATAAATGGTTATTTGCCTCTCATCGAGAGCAATTTTCGTTCACCGTAACATATACTGGAGGATTTACCCCGACTACTTAAACAACCTTGAACTGTGTTGTTGTATTGTCTTATCACAATATTCAATAAATTGTGTGAGCAGATTTCTTGGAAAGTTTGTGACAGCATCTTTTTTCAGGCTATGCATAAACTGGGCCACTATGGGCTTTTTTGACTTTGATAAATTGCAATCTTGACAAACTGGTGCACTTCTAAGAATGTCATGTTATGTCAGTGAATGGTGATATTAAAGACATTCCTCAATTTTGACGCTTTTACTATTTACATTTTTATCCTTAAATGCCTTTAGCTAGACCAGTTTTCTTCCTTTTACATGTTTTCATCCTTTGGTTGGACACTGAGTAAATAAATGTACAACAATTTGGCTATGTTAAACTAAATTCTTTTTTAGAAAAATTTCAAATAATTAAGCCATCCTTTGCATTATAATTGCAACCTATATCTTTAAATTAAATGGCCCATTGCTCCTAGCAAACATACTTGATCATTAATAATTAAATTTACAGCTCACAAGCAATTAAAATAAAAATGCTTAATCATTATGGGCATGTTTGTTTTGCAGGAATCAGACTGCTTTAACATAGATCTATTAAGCCTGAGGAATCATTAATAATTTATTGGTATAGTCTGGCTGACAAGAGTACAATATCCAGAATTAAAATAAATTTTAAAATGACTCACTAAAGGAAGTCAAACTTATGTAATGTCTAAAAATGGGACTTTAAGGGATCATTATATGCTTCAGGTGTTTTTGACCAGGTAATGAATAACAGTATTGGCAAATTATGCAACTTCCAGGGTATGTCAAATTTGATGACTTCAGTTGCTGCTCTAGTATGTCAGTTTTTATGACTAGAAATCACTGGGGTTCTCAAATTATGTGATTGTGTCATGACTTTCCAGTACAGTTTTACACTTTGAAAGAACTGCATGCTCATCCCTTTTCCTGACAGCCAATAACATGCTGCGTGGCGGAGTTAGTGCTGTGTAAATGGTTTACAGGTACAAAGATTTCAGCCACAATCTCAGCCCTTTTTTTTTCTTTTTTCCATTCTGTCATAGTAAGTAAAACAAGAGACAACAGAGAGATGTATTGTTTATGAGACATCTTCTGCTTACAAAGAAAACTAAAGAGGTGATCATTCATTTTAGGAAGACAAATACAAAGGTCCTGTGTATGAAAATAAACTAGTGAACTAGCAGAAGGAATTACATCCTATAAACACTTAGTGGTGGAGATAGATAACCAGTTACGATTACGATGCTTTTGATAGAACTAAAAAATCCTGAAAAGATCTTGTGTAAATTGAACAACTTTACTGTGAACTGCCTCATTCTCCATATGTTTTACTCATCTGTTTTTTGTTTTGGCTTAATCTGTGTCTTTGGCAATATGTGTGCCCAAGACAATCTTAATCTCCAGCACCTGAGTAACACATGCGACTAGGGTCATGGAACAAAAATCAGTGCTATCTGAGGAACTGGTTCTTAAAAAGCTCAATTAAATCCTCAACAATCCCACAAATCCACTACATTGCAAATTTAATTTTAGCTCTGCAGCATTAAACAGGTGCATACAATTTCAAATAAAACTTTCCAGATATAAGAGATCATTTGCACCCTCAGCAATTAGGCTACTAAATGAGAACAGGTAACTTGAATGCATATTCATCATTGACATGGCAGATTCATAAGTGCCACTGTGTATATATATATATATATATATGTAAAGGTTTTTAGTATATGTATTTGCAAATGCATGTATGTTTAATATAGGCATGCATGTTGGTGTGTAGATATATGTGGTTCCTTATATATTTCCTCCTTCCTTATCTTTTTATCTATGCTTGTGTAAGTTTATTGTTGATGCACAAACCTAATCAATTTACCTATATAGAATAATAAAGTTAAAGTTGAGTTGAGCTGATGATTTTGAGAGATCCAAAATATCTGTATTCCATATTCCTCATTTCTGTATTATATACCTTGTACTTTCGGGAGGGCACTCATGGGCAGTCAGCTCTCATGCACACAGAACCCACTCCTGTGACTTAAGACAAAATCAAACCTGGGTGAATCATGGACTAGTTGGATTGAGTCACTGGGTATGTCACCTGTGGAAGAAAACCCCAGAGGAAGACAGGAATAGTTCAATCAATTAGATTTTTATTCAGTCACAGATGAGTACCTGGATTCTACATTGCAAGGCAGAAGAGAATTTTTTGATTGTCTTTTTATAATTTCTTCTTCCTCCCCCTTCCCCTTACTTAATCAAAAAGCATAATATCATTTACTTAAGCTTATTTTATTTATTATGTTCTTATTTTCTTTTACTTGTCAGATAGACCCTAAAGAAGGAAAGGTCATCTTTCCTGTGTCAAATAGACACGTTCCTAAAGAAACTGGAAATGCACTCTGTCTTATGACAGACGCCTGTATGAATAACCTGCCTTTATAGAAAATGGCTTTGTCAGCTATTAACCAAAAGTAGCTGGCAAGCAGTTCATTTGTCTTTCACACACCATATACGCCTGGAGTCATTGGAGCGCACATCTACTGCCTCCGACTTGTTAAGATTATATTAGTCATTGACTGAAAAGTTGCTGGAAAAGTCATGTAATGTGACATGGCCTTAAATATATTGCAAAGATTTTTCTTATTTACATTTGAATGACAAAAATCCTATTAAAGACAAAATGACATTCTGTTTTGTAAAGTATTCAGCATCATCAGTTTAAAGTATGTTAACTATGATAACATTATTGCTCTATTGTTTATACAGATTCATTACAGTTTTCTGATATCAATGTGGAAATATCTGTCTATTTATGCATTATGAAAGGTGCAAGTCAGGTGAGTGCATTAAGGGGTCTTGTTTGAGGGGACAAAGGAAGAAGAAAAAAGAATGATGCACAGTCATTAACGTATCTTCCGCCTTTAGAGTAGAGGAGGATGATCTTGAAGAAACTTGATGTTAATTCCGCTCCAACTGCAAGCCTTGCCCTTTCCTGTCTGCCACTACAAAAGAAATACCAGCACCAGATAAAGCTGTTCAGTTCAATACTGATACTGCACTATTGTTGTTGCCAGCTCATAGAAACTGACAGTCCTGCTAACAAGAGCTTCATCATTGTAAAGAGCAACTTGCCTTATGATGAGTAGATAACAAACTTTCCTTTTCATTTTTGTTTCTTAACAAAATGGCAGTTTAATAGGGTATTCCTGTTTTGGACCACCAAACTCCTCATGTCTGTTGTTTTTGTATTTATGTCCTCTATCAACATTTTTAAGTAACATTAAATCTGCAAGAGGTCCTGAATTGCCACATACCACCATTTTCCCAAACTCAGGCTTGCTGTAATAATCAAGTACCAAATCCTATTTACAATTAAACTTTTAGCTAAAATTGGCATGTTATCTTTTTTTGTCTACATTTATATTTACTCACTTAGCAGATAGTTTTTTTCTAAAGAGATCAAAATAATTGAGTAAACATCAAACTGGGCACTATTTTGAAACGTGTTACAGGACAAGGATACAAAAGTGAAGAGCTCTAAACCAAACTGAACTACACAAGACTAGTCATTTGCTTTGTTGGTACTAAAACCAGTGCCAGTTGACACACAAATGGAGCCCTACAAGGCAGGGGGTGGGGTGGGGGGTTGGATGTTGTGTCCAATGTGGTGTCTGGAGTGTGCGCCCCTTTAGTTACCAAAACTGTGGCACTCGGTGTCCATAGTGCAGATAAGGGAGAGGTTTCCAGAAAGGTCAGGAGTGCGTATCCCTTAACTTTCATATACACTGCTCCTCAACTGATGCTGCTCTAGACAGCCTAGTGGATTAAACTGCTCTGTCTAAGACCCTTGCATCAAAACCATTATCAATTAGAAAGATATTCACAGAACAAGACAGTCTTAAAACATTTCTTAAACATAATGAGGGGGTTAGTAGTTTGGATGGATGTTGGTGGCTCATTTCACCAGCTAGGAGATAGACATGAATTGTGATTTGATGCCACATAGAAATAGCTGTGGGTGAGAAGGAGATTGAGTGCCTCTATATGTGTAAGTACTGACCAATTAATTGCTGTGTCAGGTAAGCATCAAGTATATGAACTTAATACAGAGAGCCAATGGAGTGATCTGAAAAGAGTTGTGACGTGTCTGTCTCAGCCGGTTAAACACATGATGTGCTGCTGCATTTTAAACTATCTGCAGTGGCATTTAACCTGTCAATACAGAAATGTCCTATATTTGTTTATCATCATTTTATGTTCAATTTAGCACAGTTTTTTTGTTTGGTGTGTTATATATAAGGGTTGATAGATTTTCCTACGTTTTCCTTACTTGCTAAGAATTTACTTTTTATGTTCCTTCCATGCTTTTTTTTTCCAAATTGAAGTGGTCACCTTCGATGCACACACACATGAAGGTACAGTATATTATTTCAGCTTGTGTTTGGACCTACTTTTTATTATTTGCACTGATGTCTGTTGTCTTTACATTTCCATGTACAAAATAGCGTATATTTAGAAACAATTGAAGGAACATTTTTTAACAATAAACTAAATTATTAAATAAAACATAAAGTGAGTCTTTGTGCTATTGGAAATTAGAGCAGTATCATGATCCATCCGTTGTCTGTACCCACTTATGTTACAAAAGTAAATCCAACTCCTAGATGACACAATAAATGAAGCAATTCATTAAACATAACTGATTAATAAATGAACAAGGAAGACATGAAGCTATAGTTGTAATAAGAACTGATTTTGTTAGACACTATCATTCCCAATAATGATGCAGTGCTTAACATTGCCACCTCACATTTCTAGGACACTGGGGTAGAATTCCAGTCTGGTGACTGCATGAGGTTTGTGTATTTTAACAATGTCATCTTTGGTTTTCTCCAGTGCTCTGGTTTTTCTATTACACCCTAAAAATTTTTGATAACTTGCTAATTTAGTTCATTACAGATGAGTTTCTGTATCCCATCATAGATGGACGCTCTGTCCAGGGTTAATTTCACCCTTGGTCCCAAAGCAGTCAGGATAGTCTTTGGTCCTCTATGACCCTATATTGAATTAATGAGGTCTTTAAACAAAATGTGTATGGATGGATAGATGCCGTTCACAATTTTCTTATGGTGAAACCTTAGCTCTGGTTCTTTTACCCTGACGGGTAAGTGACAATCAGTAAAGGTGATGACTCTGTATAAATCCAAATGATTTTGTCAGTGAAGAAAGGCTACAGCAGCAACCCAGTATTGTTTTTAGTATTCCAGTAACTAGGTTTCTTTATTCATGACACCTGGCTAAAGTCCACCTACTAATCAATTATTATTTTCATTCGAAAAAGCCAGGGTGTTTTTACTTCTGTCTTAGAATGTGCAATACTAAGGGAAAAATCTGACTATATGGATATGGCTTGATAAAGAGCATTTGGTAATGCAGAAGACTGAGCTGCTGCCTTTTCATACATTTCTTCAATTAAGGGATTCCGTCTTAAAATATAAATATAGGAATTTTCCTATAAATGTTAATGAAATTACTGCATTTGTTCTCTTATGGTTGGAATGTAATTACAAGAGTATTCATTTGTATTGCGTGGGTGCATCTGATCGGCAAAGCATATCATCCAGTGCCAGAACACACTGTAAATAGTCTTTGAAGAACTTTTTGAATAGACAGTAAAATAGATCTTTGAAGTGACCTTGTTAGATTTACTTATGTATGTGATTCTAACTATAAAACAAGGCTGATTAATTATGCAATTTTGTATTTACTGATGTGTTATAATGCTTACTATAAAATGATTTATATAAAATATATATCTGACAATCATTCTACTTCTGTTGTGATTTTTTTATTGAATGTTATGATAGGATGTCCAGATCAGAGTGTAGGGACAGACATAGAAGAGACTGAGTAGACTCTCCAAATGAGTCTGAGAGAGAAGACCTTAACGTGAAACTATATCGTAGACAAAAAAGGAAAACCCTTACTGACAAGTATTTGGAAAATAAGGTGGCACTAGGGAAAATAAATTCTAGTCATTGGGTATTGTAGGTCAAAAAAAGATGCTGTTACTGAGTACATCATCATTGCTGGTTTAAAGGCTATTTTCAAGTTTATACAGATTAAACAATTGCCCCCCAGATGTTTTCTCCTCTCTCGATGACCATGGGAATCCTTTCAGGTGAGACTCAATCTTTTCATATCATCTATTAGCACCACTAATCATGTCTTCTTTTGCTTCCACCTCTTCTATCGTGGTGCACTTCTTCACCGATTATCCTCTGTCTTCCACTATACATGCCCAAAACGCCTTAGTTTATTTCTCCTCAGAATGACAAATTCCACCTCTACTTCAAGTCTTTCTTTTAATTCAGTATTTGTTTTCCAGTCACTTCAATCTGATCATTCTCTTTTCTGTTCTTAGCACTTTGTTTTATGTTTTTATTTTAGTCTGCCATGTCTCACTCTCAAACAGCATATCACTCCTCATGCAGCTTTCTTAAACTTTATTCCTCAATGCTAGACAGACTCCTTTAGATGTCTATCATGTGTCTATTTCAGAGTACATGGTCTAAAATAAGGGTGGATGTGGTTTTATAACATCCATCCTGAGTTCAGAAAATGTATATATGATTATCCCCAAGACACTGCACAGAGCTGAGGCAGCAGTAGAACCTTTGGCTTCCAAAAGTTGCACTGATGGTCCAAAAATGTTTCAATATATCTTCTGATCTTAGAATAAGATGGACACAGTAGTACATATCTAGGAAGATTTAAATGTTGAAGGACACAGTTTAAAATGCATTTACTGTACCTGTTATGTGTGTGCACATAGGGGACAGCTTAAATGCACTGGTGATTGTAATTCTCTGCTGCTCCATGGGTTGGCTCTGTGTCCTAATGCTCTCTCTCTCTTTCTCTCTCTCGGCAGACTGGTTGATTGATAGCTGTAACACCTCTGATGTAATTTCTGGTGTCTCTCCACTAGTACCTGTCTCTTCTTGCCTGTAAGACTTAAAACCGAAAGATATACCATCTTAGAACAGTTCATTTTGAAACTCGCATCTGAAAAGACATTTTTGAAATTATTGTGGGTTTACTTTTGTGTGGCTGCATCCCAGTTATATGGGGTCACTGGGGTGGTGCCTCCACTCTTTATCGTGGACTGTCTGTTCTCTTACACTGTCAAAACTCACTAAGCTCAGGAGGTCAGTAGTGGTCAGGTTGGCTGACAGAGGTGTAGTGTGGCCAGATTGTGGTTATTCTGGCTTGGTTTGAGTGGGTAGGTAAGCTATCTACCCCACCTGATATTTAAGGCATATTACTGTTTTCGCAATGTAGACAAGAATAGGGCATTCAGAAATGTACCTTTACGTAAGAAAAGAAAATTAGTTAAAATTAGTGATTTGCTCTGTGGATTCTAAATGATACACAGCTTATAAAAACATTTTTCTCAGATTTTATTCAATTTGGGTTATTTAAAAAAAAATCTCTATAAATTTATTAAAAAATAAATGTGTTTCTAAGCCAGTCTTTTCTTGTGCCTCATTCTGTACTATTGATGTTACCAGAATTAAGGTGGTGCCTTGAACTGGACTTTGAAATGTCTTTTCTATCACTTTTGATATTGTCATCTTTAACAGTGACAGTACAGTATGTGTACAAGTATTTAATCTAAGAAGAAAATAAGAAACATTGTCACTGTGAGTTATAATACTTAGTAAACAATGTATTATAATTTACTAAACAATCCTATTAGCATCTTAAAAATACCAGATTAACTAAAATACTAAATTTTAATTGCTTTAAAAATAAAGTCATAGAACACCAATCTGTTATGGAATCCAAAGTATAATTTACAACAAGGAAACAGTAACAATGTCAAAGATAATAATTAGATAAATCACATTCAATGATCAATACATTCACTTAAAATGTGTGAAAACTGTGAAATTTAATCTTGACACAAAGTATGCTTTCCATATAAGAAGTAAGTTAAATAATAATAAATCTGCATAAAAATGGATGAATGGTTTGTGATATTGTGGTGATGGTGCTTTGCATCTGTAAGCTGAGCTGAGTGTTTTCAATTTAAGAAAAAAAGGACTATGACATGTCTTGTGGTTTACATGTTTTAAACCTTACTTATAATAATATAAAAGCATAAAGTAATAAAGGATTAATCAAAGTTAGACCTTAACAAAACTCTACATTAAGTACAACAGAATTTAAGAAGTAAAGTTATTTAAAATGTATGCATAATGAAAGTTATTCAGTTAGTAGGTGAACAAACAAGGTACAGATATTCAAACAAAATTTTCCTGCACATTAAAAGGAATTTTGAGGTTAATTATACACTTATGTCTTCACTCTATAGTTGCATAAAAGCACAGTTATTTGTTAACTACCTTATTTTTTGTTTCCTTGTCATCCTTATTGGACAGTTAATGTGATTGTCCAGTAAGGTGGATATCGACATTACATTATTGAACGAGATTCAAGTTTTTCGCCCGGTTTAAGATGTGCAGATTTTAGCATACTCTCTTGTTTCTGATTACACAGGGCAGGGATCTTCATTCATGGTCCTGGAGGGATGAAGTGGCTACAGGTTTTAATTTCAGCCATTTCCTTAATTAGAACCCTTAATGTTTTTTGGGCTTAATTTTATTTAACGTACTTATTACGATTCAGGTTTTAGTTGTTCCCTGTTTTCATAATCAGCCACCAGGTAACAATAAAATACAAATAACAAAGAGACCACCAGCTGTCCAACTTAGTTTCATTTACAATGGTGAATGTGCATCAGGAAGTTAATAAAATAGATAAGAGAGAAAAGGGGAGAATCGTGTAGTGCAAACTTGTTAAAGACCACAAAACATATAGGTCATTATTGGGCAGGTTATTCTGAAAATGTGTCTTGGATGAATGAAAGCAGTAATAAGCAAATTTATGAGTTAAATACCAAGCTTCATTATCAGCAAGGACTGCCTTCTAATTGAGATGCTGGTTGGAATGGAAACCTGCATACACTACTGCCTTCCAAGACTATGAATGGAAATCCCTGACATATGATTCAGACCTTAGCTCATTTTGATCATGAATCCTTTTGCAGTGCATCTCATTAATTAAAATACACTTCAGTACTTAATACTTCATTCCTCATTTGTCTGCTCCAGTTTGCGCTGTCAACTACACAGCATGAGGCAGAATCAGGTTATGCTTACTGTTCTCAGTAATTTCTAAGATACACATCATTATCTTTGAATTCTTGACTCCTATTTTCAGTTAACACATCATATCTCATCTCATTCCTTAACCCACTTAAACCAATTTTAAAGAATTTCATCTTTAGACTAATATTATTTTTCCAGTGTGATAACATACTAATTCTGTTAACAACTGGTGTTTTATGGATCACTACACTGGAACAGCGGGTGGTATGGTAGTGCAGATGTTATAGCTGCTGCTTGGCAGATCCATCATCTGTGCTCAGGTGTTGTTCATGTAAAATGTGCACTCCATATCAGCATGCATTTTCCTGAAGGCACTCTTATTTATTCCCTACAGCACCAAAGACATGTAGTTTAGGTTAATTGTCAACTCTAAACTGGCCCTGTGAGAATGCAAATGTGGGCGTGTGTGTGAATGGGCTGGCTCCCTGTACATGGTTGTTTCCTGTCTTGTGCCTACTGTTGCCTGGAATTAAGTGGATCAAGAACATTTAAGAATATTATGTACTTCTTCAGAATGCATTAAGATACAGTATATTACAATATTTGCACAATCCCATGCAAAACTATGACAGTTTTGTTGGCTTTCTTTAAATTACAGTGCAGCTTTCAGCTTCTTCAAATACATCAGTTATGATAATGTCCAAGTATTGAATTGATTATACAGAATGAAAAAGGTTTAAGAGATTATCTTTGTCTCCCTTGCCCTTTGGAGACATTCAATAAAATCTCCGTTAAAATATTTCACATTCTATTAGTAGCTGGTAAGTCATAGTTTCTTTAGGATATTGTCACACCGCCTTTGCCTTTTTTGCGTAGGCAAAGCAAGTAACTTTTCATAATAGTAAATATTTTATTTCAACATAAATCAGAATTTTATTTTTAGTTTTTTCAACAATGCTTTCATACAGATTAAGGATAATCTGTTAACTGCTGGATGAAATAGTGATTTTGTTTTGCATTGAGCAACACTTTTCAGAAAACTAAAATTCAATTTTAAAATTGTTGCTGTGTGTTTTCTTGGTAATTTTGGAGTTTATTTTCCAGAATGTGTTTATCATTTTTAACATTTTGCTCTTAAAATTTGGTTTTATTGTCATTTGCACAGATCCAATACTTATGAATTCTGTCACCTGGTTTTTGGAACTCCATGTAGCTGGTAGATAAAGGTAGCATTTAAGAGTTTGTGTGAGATTAATTCAGACATCAGGAGGAAAAACTGGGACCCATTGAAATGCAATAAGCTAATATTGTTATGTAACAGTTACATTTGCTTTACATAAATACACAGTGATTCGTTCCAGGGAAAAGCAGGGAATAAGTATTACATGAAGGTAACATCTACATTGGAGGGTGCTTCTGGAATGGAGGATTCTAAACAATCAGTTCACGGCAGATGGATTGAACTTCCTGAGATGTCATAGGACAAGGAAAGACTACATCTTTATAGGAGTTTAAATCTTGGAAAATATATGGGAGAAGATAAAAAGTGTATATATTTAGCCATTGTAAATGCAGGCACAATATAATAGGCTGTTTGAGTGAAGCTGGGCTACAGTCTTATGAAGTGTTAAACCATGGTCAACAGATCTCTGAACCTGAAGGTATGTCAATACAGTCACACAGAGAGACTCACAGAGAAGCAAATACCTTCTTAAAATTCTATTTTTATAGCATACTGTCCAAACCCTCAAAGACAATACAGTAATCCCTCCTCAGTCGCAGGGGTTGTGTTCCAGAACCCCCCGCGAAAGGTGAAAATCCGCGAAGTAGAAACCATATGTTTATATGGTTATTTTTATATTGTCATGCTTGGGTCAAGATTTGGACAGAAACACAGGAGGTTGTAGAGAGACAGGAACTTTATTCAAACACTGCAAACAAACATTTGTCTCTTTTTCAAAAGTTTAAACTGTGCTCCATGACAAGACAAAGATGACAGTTCCGTCTCACAATTGAAAGAATGCAAACATATCTTCCTCTCAAAGGAGTGCGTGTCAGGAGCAAAGAATGTCAGAGAGAGAGAGAAAAAAGCAAACAATCAAAAATCAATAGGGCTGTTTGGCTTTTAAGTATGCGAAGCACCGCCGGACAAAGCAGCTGCAAGGAAGAGAGCAATGTGAAGGTAGTCTTTCAACATTTTTTAGAGGAGCATCCGTATCCTCTATGCCAGTGTGCAAACAGCCCCTCTGCTCACACCCCCTCCGTCAGGAGCAGAGAATGTCAAAGAGAGAGAGAGAGAGAGAGAGAGAGAGAAACAGAGAAAAACAAACAATCAAAAATCAATACGTGCCCTTTGAGCTTTTAAGTATGCGAAACACCGTGCGGGAAGCATGTCGCTTGACAAAGCAGCTGCACAGAAGGGAGCAACGTGAAGGTAATCTTTCAGCATTTTTAGACGAGCGTCCGTATTGTCTAGGGGTGCGAACAGCCCCCCTGCTCACACCCCCTCCGTCAGGAGCAGAGAATGTCAGAGCAAGAGAGAGAGAGAGAGAAAAGAAAACAATCAAAAATCAATACGTGCTGTTTGATCTTTTAAGTATGCGAAGCACAGTGTGGGAAGCATATCGCTTGACCAAACAGCCATATGTAAGCCCAGAAAGGAAGAGAGTAATCTGAAGGTAATCTTTCAGCGTTTTTTGAGGAGCGGCCATATCCTCTAGGGGTGCGAACAGCCCCCGTGCTCACAATATATTTGAGGAGTTTTATTTAATACATAATACGCGCTCTGGTTGGGTAGCTTCTCAGCCATCTGCCAATAGCGTCCCTTGTATGAAATCAACTGGGCAAACCAACTGAGGAAGCATGTACCAGAAATTAAAAGACCCATTGTCCGCAGAAATTCTCAAAACAGCAAAAAATCTGCCATATATATTTAAATATGCTTACATATAAAATCTGCGATAGAGTGAAGCCGCGAAAGTCGAAGCGCGATATAGCGAGGGATTACTGTATAATACAGAACTAGGAAAATGTATTAGTTTCTGCTTTGCGTTGTCCCCCTCCATAACCTACTGTCTATAAAGGAGGAGCGAAAGCTTTAGATTTGTCAAAAATTTCGATCTGCACTTTTTGATGGATGTCGATTTTTATGGATCCCCTGATACCAAAAACATTGATATCTCAGTGATGGGTGTGTGTCTGTCTGTGGGTGTGTGTGTGTGTGTCTGTGTGCCACAGCTTCTTGAGGACGGTCTAGAGCTAAAATGGGTGGACAGAAGAGCTCCAAACTCGAAATGTAAGCCTGCTATGAGATGACAATGTGCTGTTTAGTTTTTGAGCCAAATCATGCAAGAGAAAGAAGCACTCTCAAAATACTGTAATTAATTATGATTTCTTCTCATCAATTGCTATTGTAATGTCCTATTTTATGATCAGAAAGATCAGCATCAGAGCAGTAAATAATTACTGAAATGTTATTGAATAGTTCAGGTAACTTTGTTCCTAGGGCGCAAAGCCTGCTGACGCTCACGTCAGATATTTTGTTTCCCTTTGGTTGATGTGTACTAATGACAAGAGACTTGTGTGATGTGTTGTCTGCTTGTTACTTAGGTTAAGGTAGCTGGATAAGCTCCTAATTAGAACTTGGGCGATGATTCTTTTTATGGTCCTCACTCAGCTGCTTCTACAGAAACAAAGGAGCATGACTGCTTGAAACAGACCAGGGATGCCAGAAGAAATAATAGGATTCCAACTATGCAGCCCTTTTTAATCACACAAAAAAATTAACAGGATAGTGCCTTTGGCACTCAAAATACAGAGGCTTTCAAATACTCCAGAGGTATACCAATTTAGCAGGAGCTTTGTCTTTATTGAGATTCTGGTCAAAAACTGCACACGTCCTTCTGGGAACTTTTATTGTGCCCTGGGCAGAAGGTGCTGAACCTTCTCCAATGCTGTGGGTATGGCTAGGCGTTGTCCTGGGATGTCTTGTCAGAAATGCAGTGGAGAGAGAAGAAACGGTTAGCACCAGCATACCTTCTTGTCTCAAGGTGGCATCACTTACCTTCTCAGAGCATGGAAGGTGGTCTCCAGACACACATACATGGCAGGAGATTAAAAAATGTTTTTAAAAAGACTTGGAGATGAAAGGGTAAAAACTATTGGCTTAAAACTAGCAGGTTTCACTACTAAAATTAAAGTAAAACCAAAAGTTAATAAGCCCTAATACATATAAAGATGAAGTCAAGACACACTTCAAATCTTCAAAGTAATTTTAATCACAATTCTAACACTGTCTTTGGGGTCCAAAATCTAGGACACATGGTGAAGTATGATAGTAGCTAAAATACCATTGCATTGACAATGTCACTTCTAGAGAAATGCCCTCCACTACCAAACAATGAAAATGGCGATGTCCACTAACAAAATTACATCATGATAATTCAGAACATGAAGATAAAAACAATATGATAGTGAAAAATGAAAGCAAAAACTAAAATATAAACAATTCCAAATAAAAATGAATAAGTCCAAAAAAAGTATTAATTCCAGAAAAGTTTCATGAAATCCATCTGGTTTTCCGAGATGAAGAAGATAAAATAACCATAGAGGCCTCAGCGCATAGCATCATAATATGGAACCCAAGACCATTTCTCTGGGCCATTTCCATGCCACTGCATCAGATACTTCAGAACCTCAATTATGAGAGACCATTTTTTTCAGAATTTCATTTTTTTGCTCAGCCTGCACTTGCACAGTGAGTGGTAGGGAAATGGCCATTATATATGGATTAACGTGACTGTGTTTCAAGCAAGAAACATAGAAAACTAGGTGAATTTGCAAATGGACTGGCAGGGCTAGTTTGTTAGCCAATACGGACCAATAAATTAAGGAGCCAATCTGTGGGATGGAGCTCTTTGTCAAATGTCTAATGCCGTGAGACACACTTATTGGCCTACCCAAAACTCAGGCACATCATTATATTTACAATTGACAAAGCACTTGGCAGAGGTCTCACCATCATCAGATTCTCCAAAACAATTATTCATGTATTAATGTAATTTAGCAATATACTCAATCAAGCTAGCAAATGACAAAGAAGCCACGTTCAGTTCCAAAAGAGGTGCTTTAGACCCATGTTAACATTTAAAAGTAGGCATCCAGAGGGCAGAATGGTATAAATCGTTACAAGGAAATTCAGCCAATACTAACATACTGCTTCAATTATTTTAAATAGCATTAACCATACATTGTAAAAACAACTCTAAATCACAGTTACCAATTCTGCCTAGCCATTAGCCTTTAGATATATCCTGACATTAAGCTAACTGAGCACCTCAGTCCTTTCATAAAACAAATGCCAACAATATGAAATAAATTTTGAATGTCTGTCTGAGATTATTGAAAGCGGAAATCCATGAAATCAGAAAACTTCCTTAAAAACATATTGACTAATTCCATGGCTTTTTCAGAGATACAAGATTGGCACATTTGGAGAACCTGATGACAGTTACTAATGAAAACCATGCAGAGAGCTTCATGTGGTCTATGAAAAGTGGCATTAGCTGTCACAACCAAATGAGCAATCCTTGAGCTCATTTCACTCTGCAACAGAAATTATAAACAAAAATAAATTCTCAAATATCCCAAGAGAATTGCAGAATCTAAAAATTCTTCAGATGGCAGAATAAAGTTAGGTTAAGCGGAAGTTTCATCTAACTCAACCTGTCGGGATAAAGCATCAACCTTACTATACTTAATAATAAGGTGAAACAAATAACAAAATCATATCTAAAGAAAAACTGTGCCTATCTGGCCTGCTAAGAGTACCGTCTTTTTACTGTTTGAAGATATATCAAGTTTTTGTTCTTTCTACCCAATGTTGTCATTCCTCAATCACTAATTTACAGTGGTGTGAAAAACTATTTGCCCCCTTCCTGATTTCTTATTCTTTTGCATGTTTGTCACACAAAATGTTTCTGATCATCAAACACATTTAACCATTAGTCAAATATAACACAAGTAAACACAAAATGCAGTTTGTAAATGGTGGTTTTTATTATTTAGGGAGAAAAAAAAATCCAAACCTACAAACCTACTGTGTGAAAAAGTAATTGCCCCCTGAACCTAATAACTGGTTGGGCCACCCTTAGCAGCAATAACTGCAATCAAGCGTTTGCGATAACTTGCAATGAGTCTTTTACAGCGCTCTGGAGGAATTTTGGGTCACTCATCTTTGCAAAATTGTTGTAATTCAGCTTTATTTGAGGGTTTTCTACCATGAACCGCCTTTTTAAGGTCGTGCCATAGCATCTCAATTGGATTCAGGTCAGGACTTTGACTAGGCCACTCCAAAGTCTTCATTTTGTTTTTCTTCAGCCATTCAGAGGTGGATTTGCTGGTGTGTTTTGGGTCATTGTCCTGTTGCAGCACCCAAGATCGCTTCAGCTTGAGTTGACGAACAGATGGCCGGACATTCTCCTTCAGGATTTTTTGGTAGACAGTAGAATTCATGGTTCCATCTATCACAGCAAGCCTTCCAGGTCCTGAAGCAGCAAAACAACCCCAGACCATCACACTACCACCACCATATTTTACTGTTGGTATGATGTTCTTTTTCTGAAATGCTGTGTTCCTTTTACGCCAGATGTAACGGGACATTTGCCTTCCAAAAAGTTCAACTTTTGACTCATCAGTCCACAAGGTATTTTCCCAAAAGTCTTGGCAATCATTGAGATGTTTCTTAGCAAAATTGAGACGAGCCCTAATGTTCTTTTTGCTTAACAGTGGTTTGTGTCTTGGAAATCTGCCATGTAGGCCGTTTTTGCCCAGTCTCTTTCTTATGGTGGAGTCGTGAACACTGACCTTAATTGAGGCAAGTGAGGCCTGCAGTTCTTTAGACGTTGTCCTGGGGTCTTTTGTGACCTCTCGGATGAGTCGTCTCTGCGCTCTTGGGGTAATTTTGGTCAGCCGGCCACTCCTGGGAAGGTTCACCACTGTTCCATGTTTTTGTCATTTGTGGATAATGGCTCTCACTGTGGTTCGCTGGAGTCCCAAAGCTTTAGAAATGGCTTTGTAACCTTTACCAGACTGATAGATCTCAATTACTTCTGTTCTCATTTGTTCCTGAATTTCTTTGGATCTTGGCATGATGTCTAGCTTTTGAGGTGCTTTTGGTCTACTTCTCTGTGTCAGGCAGCTCCTATTTAAGTGATTTCTTGATTGAAACAGGTGTGGCAGTAATCAGGCCTGGGGGTGGCAACGGAAATTGAACTCAGGTGTGATACACCACAGTTAGGTTATTTTTTAACAAGGGGGCAATTACTTTTTCACACAGGGCCATGTAGGTTTGGATTTTTTTTCTCCCTAAATAATAAACACCATCATTTAAAAACTGCATTTTGTGTTTACTTGTGTTATATTTGACTAATGGTTAAATGTGTTTGATGATCAGAAACATTTTGTGTGACAAACATGCAAAAGAATAAGAAATCAGGAAGGGGGCAAATAGTTTTTCACACCACTGTAATTGCTAACAGTTCTTTATGCACATCATAATAAATTATTTCTGCAGAATAAATTTTCTTTGAGCATAAGGTGCAGAAAAAAGCCCCACAAGTGGAAGGATCCATCATCCTTCAGTTTGAAGAATAAAGGGACAAACAGAGCAATTTTATAAATAAAGGATTTGTTTTTAAAGATGCTCTGAAACAAGGAATCTTCAAAGAGCTCTAAAGATCCAAAAGGAGTTGCCTTAAATGAAAAAGGCAATCCAAGGCAAACAAGTCCCATAAATAAAGTCAAAAACAGAGCATAGAAGTAAAAAAATCCAGAGAATCAACAAAATACATTAATCGCAAGAGAACACACCAAAACCTCTAAGTACATTCAATGAACCGCAATGGACTGTGTGTTTCCTCAGCTTTTGTAAGGTTAAGTGCAGCCCCTTGACTGAAATGGACAGCTGAGCTGGCCTTGCCTTTTAGGGAACCTCCCACAAAACACATGGAACATAATATAATAAGCATAGACACAGAGAAATTAAATAATACACACAACGAAAAAAACATAGAATGCAACTAAATACCAAAAGTAAGAATATTAAAATAAATGAAAAAAGCAAAACGGAATGAAATAGACATTAAACAGGAATTTGAACACCAGCCTGAACCATAACAGTTGGGGAATTTCCAATCAAGAATTGACGTTTGACCAAAAACTTGCTACTTTGTAGGTTTAAATCATTATAAAAATCATGGTATCATCAGTGTAAACCAGTATATATACCCTAAGCATAACCCAGAAAATGCCATTGACAAAAGTTTGAAAAACAGAAGAAACTAATAACATCCAGTAGATGTATTAAATGTTGTCTTCAATTTATCTCCTTGTTCAGATCTAATTATGCATACAGGAGTCTAATTTAAATCCAAAGTGGACAAATTTGATCCAATAACTTATTCAATGAGTAAGAAGATTAGTGAAGACAAGTAACTGTTTTAATTAGTAATGTTATTAAGTTCTCTGTAATCAATGCAGGGATGTACACTCTTAAAAATAAAGGTGCCAGAGTGGTTCTTCAGAACGATGCGATAGGGAAACATTTTTGGTTACCTAAAGAACCATCCACATGAAGGTTTCAGAAAGAATCTTTATTTATTTACATCGATAACAGGTCCATGCAGTAAGTAATCACAAATAGATGGTAACAGATTTGTGAAATACCATTGGGTCATGATTTTAAAAGAACTATTGCTGCATACATATAATACCACAGGTTAAGTCCAGGTTTTCTTAATCTGTTAGTGTCCTGCTAAGTAGTGTATCATAAATTAAAGGTTTTATTTTTTTCTATATATTAGTAAGTTTTTTAAAGCACAAAGAACCAACTTCATATGCAAAGAACCCTTCCCAGAATGAAATGGTGCTTTATCATGCAACAAGAACCATAAAATTCTGTTAAAGAACTGTTTGTTTAAGAGAGTAGGTTGTCCCACCCTCCTTTTCAACAAAACGGAAGCAAGCACCAACAGGGCTGTTTGTCTGAGTAATAAATCCATTCTTTATATTTTTCTGAATATATTCATCCATGGCAATAAACTTGGGTTGAGATAAGACATACATCTTCTTGTTACAAAATTGAGCTACAGACAACAACTCAATAGCAGTGAACACTTCTAACAAACACATCCCGAAAATATAAATAATAGCAAAAGTACAATGAAGAAATACAGAGAGATATATATTCTTAAGACAATGATAAGAACAGAATTGACTCTGTGATTCCGCACCCTAATGCAAATTCCATCCAACCATCCATCAATCCATCCATTTTCCAACCCGCTGAATCCGAACACAGGGTCACGGGGGTCTGCTGGAGCCAATCCCAGCCAACACAGGGCACAAGGCAGGGAACCAATCCCGGGCAGGGTGCCAACCCACCGCAGCCTAATGCAAATTTAATTTTTTAATCCATAGATAACCAAGAATTATTTGAGGCAGTGAAATAGAAGCTAGAAAAAAAAAGTTCACACTTTCTTCATGCAGAATTCGGACTAGAACCTTTATAGGAGGTGCAATATATTCTAAAGTATATGAGATGATCATTATTTCATCAATAGCCATAACATGCAGTTTAAAATTCAAAGAAACCTTCATCATATCTGAATTTTACTCATTATATTGTTTCTCTAACTATTTCAGCTCTGGCTGATTTAAATCAAGTCTGTCAAAAACTGCGTCCATCAGGATGCAATTTTATTGATCCTTGATAATGTTCTGTCAATATGACAAAACACTGTTTTAAATTATTCACATAAAAAAATAAAAAAATACAAAATTTCAAATGTTCAATGCTAAAGTAGTAAAATAAAATAGAAATAGTTGAATTGGTATTGCATATACCTGCAAAATGAATTATATTAGCTAGTAGACTAAGCACTTGCAAACTGGCTGAGGCCAGCTATACAAAGTGGTCAGTTCAGCTCCTATCTGCAGATAACAGCAAACAAAAGCAGATTTGTGCTTCAAAACTGGTTGCACAGAAAAAAAAATATTTGCCTCACAATAATGACCTGATACATTTATTTTAAAGAGTATTGCTGTGGTTGGTGCAGCTGGCTCACAGCTATAGGAGACTGAGTTTGAAACTACTTCTAGTAACTGTCTGTTTAGATCTTACACATTCCCTCCCTTCCTTGGATGATTTTTTTTTCTTCTGCGTATTTTGGTTATCCTCCTATATCCTAAAGGCATGTGACTAGGTTTATGAACGATTATGGTTGTGCTCAGCAGTGAGCTACTTCCTGCCTTGTGCACAATGTTTCTGGGGTATTCACTAACCCCTTACCCACTCCAAAGACTTGAACCTAATTAAGTAGGTTCAGACACGGATGGCTGGATGAATGGATAACCATCAACAAGGAGGTAGCTGATTAAACTTTAAATATGCTCATAATTAATGCTGCCTGATTTAGAAAAAGTAAAATCAGAGTGATACCTACTAATACTGTATATACTTTTTTTAATGACACATACTGTAGAGAAAAGTACTGGCAAAGTATATTGTGCAAAAGCCTGCTCAGTTATAAATCCTGCTTGCTTATAATCTTTTACTGAACCACAGACACTTTCATCCATGGCTAGGCTATTTACTGAAAGTATAATTGTGCATGATTCTTAAAGCTGCAGATTACACAGGCATACTGATTTTCTCCAGTCTACACCTTAATCCTACATCAGAGCCTTATTCCGTTAGCCTAATTGGTACCTTTCCTGTATTAATCAGGTGAGCAAACAAGAAGTAATGATAATGTTACAGACTGGTGCTCTGCGACTGAACTGCAATGCGGTATACTCTGAGACAGCACTTTTACATGAAGGAAAACATGTGTTTCCTGACTTTAGTATCATGTATTTTTGTTATGCTTGCCTAATTATGGCTTGTCTACTACAATGAGGCTGAAGGGAATGTGACAGTAAATCCTTTCCACAGTGGCAATGTCAGTTCACAGACAGATGAAAGGATACAGTTTGTTGAATCATTACATATAAACTTAAAACAATACAGCAAAAAAGTAGCTTGGTCCATTTTAGGTTTCTCTCTGTCTAGTCTAGTTTAGAAACTCTTTCTGAATTTCTTGCTCTGTCAGACCCTCATACTGGTTGCTCACATTTATCCACTCACTTCCCATGTGTGCAAAAATAAGCAGTTTGAAAAGTTATACCTGCATGTCTTGTAAAAGGTGTTTTAAACAGATATCAAACTATTTAATGCATTTTTATGTAATTGATAAACCATTGTCACACAATGCACTTGGGAGGCAGTCTAAGGGTTTAAGTGAAGCTAAGGGTAAGATGTGGAGTCAGGGGTTAATGAAGTGCACTAATGTCTCGTCTCCCTCTCCTACCAGAAGGGAAGCCCAGCTAAATCACAATCAGCTCCCGCACTCCCTTCCTGACCACACCCTCCTGCTGACCTCACTTCCGCCAACTCCCTCCTGGACCTGCCTCTTCCTGCCCACCACCTATAAAATCCAACTGCATCACCTTGCTAGTCAGTCCTGTATTGGACTCTGCAGCTTTTTGCAGTTGAAGCAATTGTGGTTTCAATATATGGGGTGGATCCCCAAACCTTTTCTGTTTCTTTCTCTTTCTTACACCATATTAAAACCAACATGAAGTCACTAACTTATGAGTATCAGTTTTTAAAATAGGACTAAATACATTTATTTGAAAGTTTAAAAAAAATACACATTAACATTTGTTTATCGTGCCAGGAATGACAACCAAACTGAATAATTTTAAATTGTTTTCTAGTACTGGGGTGTTGTACCGTGTTAGCCATTATGAATGTAGAGAAAAGCCAAGCAAAATGACATCTTTTATTGGCTAACTAAAAAATTACAAAATGCAAGCTTTCGAGGCAACTCAGGGCCCTTCTTCAGGCAAGATGTAATTGTTTTCTATAAATTTAATCAATATATACCTGATTGTTGTCTCCTTTTTAAAATAACAGTAAAACTTGAAAAACACAAAGTAGTGCAATAGTTCAGTAATGGTAGATTTCTTCTGGTTGTTTAATGGCAGTAATTTACAATGCAGTTGGTATTGATGGTTATCTTCTGCCAGATAATGGTGGAAAACAGTTTAATTGACAAGTAGCAATCACAACAGAAGAGATACCATCTGTCACCCTTTCATAAAATTCTAAAACAAATTCAATAACAAATATACATGAAGATTATAAGGAAAAGATGAGAAATGCATTGCCAAGTAATCTGCACAGGAAAAAATGAAAAAAAAATAAGGAGTATATAATGAACAAAGGAGATCAACCACTCCAATGCATAGGCAAAGAGAGTGTGCCCTAGGACACTACCTGTGCTCAAAATATGACAAATGACTTTTGAAGACTGATAAATAAACTGCTCAAGCAGCTCTAGAGGTGCCCTTTGTCTTGAAATTAGTCAGTAGGTCTTGATACCACATGCTTTTGAGATCACCAGTCCAAAAATTAAAACTTTTATTCCTGTCAGTCCAGAAGATGGTTTATTTCAGCAGGTCAGGTATGGAGCAATTGGGTTGGAAAACATACTGATAGAAAGATGAAGTGGCTTTGCTGGAGGTGGGCATGGAAGCGGTGGTCTCCATCATATTTGATAACAAGATAGGATTGCTATGAGATAGGGTTATAATACTTAGGGTTAGCTTGTGAGGTGAAGCTGTGGATTGGGGACACACCCTACTGGTCCAGGTGAGGGATAGCACATGTTCAGCAGAACCAATCCTGTCAGGTCTTCATGTTGATGTTTGGAAGGCAGGCATCAGTTAACCTAATTTAACTGGGTAGTTACGCTTGAGAAGATATCATTCAGCAGCTTGGCTTTAGAACTTGTTGATGAGAGAGTGTTGTCATTTGTCTGGGGAACAGGACAGAAAGATGGCGTAACTAGTTTATTAAACCATTAATTAAATGCAAGCATGCACTTGGGAAATTTCTTGTAGAAGAACAGCACAAACAAGTTAATTAATCAAAGTAAAATGACATATGTGGAAAAGTCCAGAGATAGTTTAAAGACAAGAATCCAAATCATGTCAGGAAAGGTCTGAAAACTATTACGGTATTGCTTGTTAAAACAAATTCAGTAACTTCTCCAATAAGCAAGAACCTTGAGCTCCTTCCTAATAAACAAAATG
The DNA here is from genome assembly GCF_900747795.2 of Erpetoichthys calabaricus. Taxonomy (NCBI): domain Eukaryota; kingdom Metazoa; phylum Chordata; class Cladistia; order Polypteriformes; family Polypteridae; genus Erpetoichthys; species Erpetoichthys calabaricus. The sequence continues at coordinate 91,789,074 of NC_041398.2, read as the reverse complement.
ACTTTCATACAAGAAAACCAATGATTTTGGTACCCAAAAAGACCAAAGAAATGAGCTGCTTTGTAAACATGTCTGAAATGTTACTGTAATGCTGGTCAGCATAGCTGAAATACAGAAATCGATTAATTTTATAACCTTGATCTGAATGTAGTGAAAAGTAACCTTGATCTGTAACACCTGTTCCAGACAGTTTGCAAGACTGATACTTACTTGATTATGTTGATGACTTTTTGAAAGTTGCTTTGGATAAAATCATCTGCTAAGTGAGCATAATATTTTCCAAGCAGTCTGAATAGCAAAGGGCCAGTAACCTTCACCTCCATACTAATGATATTTTAAGAACATGCAGTGAAAAACATCTTAATGACACCAACTAAACCCATTCATGTTAGCTGCAAATTTGATTTTCATTCAAATGGAACTGTGGAGGATGCACTGTTGGTCATCTTATATAAGTTCTACTCTCTACTTAATAAGTCTGGTTAATATGTCCTATTTTAGGATTTTTTTTTCAGTGTTCTATCCAGTCTAACATTTTAATTGAGAAACCTAGTAATATAAATATTAATTTGTATATTTAATTATGGATTCTACAATTTTCTTTTATATTGTTTCTAGAAAACATGCAAGACATTATTAAGGTAATTATTTTAAACAAAGGGGTTCTGCAAAGTTTCATTCTGTCTCATTCACAATTTACACTCTATACCTGTGACCTCAGACACAACAATGATCATTGTTCCTTTGTCAACTGTAGTATGTTGATGATACTATAGTGATAAGGCACACATCTGGGGAGGATGATATATCTATTACTAACAGGTGGAGTGTGTAGACATATTTGAAATTGGAATTAAGCCATCTAATGCTTGAGACATACCCTTATGTATAAAGTCTGTACAATAGAACAATGTGGTCAAAATGGGAAGAAACCATTCTTAGGTGTAAAGCCAAGCACCATTTAAAGTGTTTTCTTAGCTTTACCTTGGGTAAAATTCAGTATTTTAGATAATACCTGAGACATTGGACTATTATTTAGACTTTAGAAATAAAATCTGACATTGGCCATACTGAAGGAATATCAGCCAATTAACATGTTTAGTCAAGCTACACACACGTGTGTGTCAATGGCCATACTTCCTCCTGTGCTGTTTGGCAATGTTTTCTTGCCTTCAGCCACATTCTCCACATGCTTTTGAATTTGGCCATACCTCACCTGAGGCTGTGATGACTTAATTACTGATACACTTTAACAGGCTCCCTAAGCGTAATTTATCAAAGCTCAGTCATTGACTATCTCATTTACTTAGTTAACCTGCATTTTCTGTCTTAGCTTTCCTTTGTATTTTGAGTTTTGTCCTTCAATTACAATAACCCTGCTGTGCCTCCAGGTCAGGGACCAGCTATATTTAATGAAATGATGGATGGATGGACGAATGAATGAATAGGTGTGTCCAAGAATATGAGATTGAACATCTTGTGTATTTAAAATGACTTTCCCAAGTTAACAAGAGCAATTTAGTATAGATACAAACATAGGTTTGTGAGTGATAAAAAATACAGTTCACTAATTCAGCTCTGGATTTGGAAATTAAATGAGATTGCTATTGTTAAGGCAATGTATATTTATAAAATCCTTTCATAGCAGACATTATCTACCTTCAAATAAATCCTGAAATAGACTTGTTTAGTTCATAGCTTGTATAATATGCCACAACAATAAAGCCACCTGCCTAATGTTGTGTAGGTCCCCCTTCATGCCACCAAAACATCTCTGATCCATCAAGGTATGGATTCCACAAGACCTCTGAAAGTGTCCAGTGATACCTGGCATTGAAATGTTAGCAGCAAAATCCTTTAAGTCCTATAAGTTGCGAGGTGGGGCCTACATAGATCTAACTTGTTTTTTTGGTACATCCCAAAGGTGCTTGATTGGATTGAGATCTTGGGTATTTGGAAGCCAAGTCAGCTCCTTGAACTCTTGCAGGACATATAATCCTGCTTGAAGAGGCCAGTGCCATGAAGGGGTGTGCATGGTCTACAACAGTGGTTCTCAACCTGTGGGGCAGGCCCCCCCTAGTGGGGCACAAAGTAACAAAAAGGGGGGCGCGAAGATGTGAAAAAAAGAAGACAAGAATCGAAAATATGAAAAATACATCTATTGAAACCAAAATAAATTAACTTAAACTACATTTTGATACTAGAAAAATAAATATAGAGTTAGATAAATGTTGATAAAAGTTAAGTAGGTATAATAAAATATGCATCTAAGATATATCATTAATTAAAAAGAACAAATTGGTATTAGTGGGCTCCTTTTAAAAAAACGTGCGATTAAAACTTATGAAAACTCGGGTCGCAACACTGGTCTACAACAATCCTTAAGCATGTGGTATGTGTCAAAATAACATCCATATTAATGGCAGCAGAACATTGCACAGAGCATCACACTGCCTCTTCCAGCTTGCATGCCTTCTCATAATGCATCCTGGTGCCATATTTTACCCAGGTAAACAACACACACACACACCTGGCTATCCAAATGATCTAAAAGAAAATGTGATTTATCAGACTGGGCCTCCTTCTTCCATTGCTGCATGGTCCAGTACTGACACTCACATGCCCATTGTAAGTGCTTTTGATGGTGGACAGGGGTCAGCATGGGCACTCTGACCCATCTGTGACTATGCATCCCCATATTCAGCAAGCTGCAATACACTGTGTGTTCTGACACCTTTCTGTCATGGCCAGACAGGCTAACCTTATCTCCCCACACACACAGCAATGAGCGTCCACAGCCTGGTTGCTGATTCACCAGTTGTCCTTCCTTAAACCAGTTTTGGTAGGTACTACTTACACTACATTTTTTAATTTAATTTAATTTTAATTTTTTAATTTGTGAATTTCCCATTGGGATTAATAAAGTATCTATCTATCTATCTATCTATCTATCTATCTATCTATCTATCTATCTATCTATCTATCTATCTATCTATCTATCTATCTATCTATCTATCTATCTATCTATCTATCTATCTATCTACATGCACTACATACTCTGGCCCAGTGATCCAGCCATCACAATGTGGCTTTTGAGCTACATCCTTTGTATTAAAAAGTGAAATTGAAATAAATGTTGCTGTTGTCAAAGTCATTCAGATCCTTATGCTTGCCCATTTTTCCTGCTTCCAACAAATCATCTTCAAGAACTGACGGTTCCCTCACTGCTTAATATATCCCATCCCTTGACAGGTGCCATTGTAACGAGATAATCAGATAAGCAGATGGCCGGGGGCCTTGCCCAGTTGGGACACCCTTCTGATGGAAGGACCGGGGAGGTCATGTCCACAGCAATACCTCCTCCAGAACATGAAAGGGCAACCCCTCTGGATTCCAACGGGGCCATGGGCTTGGAGCTTGGAAGCTCAACCCTGCTGGGGTCACTGGCCACTGCCAGGGGGCGCATGGACAGTACCGGAGCCCTGAAGTGCAGAACTTCCGCCACACCTGGAAGTGCTGTCAGAAGAGGATCTGGGTGCACCTGGATCACTTCCAGGTGCTTATGCAGCACTTCCGCCATACCCGGGAGTGCTGCCAGAAGAACATTAAAGAGCACCAGAGTTGGGAGGTGGTGGGCAGAACTTACATGCAGAGGAGTGGAGGTAAAGAAAAAGAGAGAGAGAAAGAGAATCAAAGAAAGAAGAAGAAGAAAAGGGTTTGAGCAGTATTGTCGGACTGTGTTGTACTTGTGGGGAACGGGGAAGGAAAAAGAAATAAAAAATGTGTTGCTTTTGCACTTGTGTGTCATTGTGTCTGTCTATGTCCGGGTTTGGGGAGCTGTACATCCCCTATATTCCACACAGTGTTATTCACTTCACCTGTGTGTGGTTTAAATGTTGTGGCCAATTGCTGTATAGCAATGTTGTTGTACAAATACAGTACAACTATGCACTGTTTTAATTTTTACTGTTTGCAGATATAACATACAGTTTTTAAGCTTTTTTCAGTTTTGTCACTTGTATACCTTTATTTACATTGTGAAACTGTAAGGTGGGTAGCTTTATGAAATAAATATACAACATTTATAAAGATATAGCACTCCAATGCTTTTATTCATCACCTTTAATCTAAATGAACTTTAACTTGGTGTGGAGAGCTTAACTCATTTTTTTGAACCCATCCACCCAGGTCAAGATTGCATGACTTTTTCTTATTTTAAGAATAATATAAATTGTAAATGATAAAGTCTTATTGTAACAACTATGACGTAAAGGGATTCTAATAACATTTTAAGAATGGCACAAGACCCCCCATTGCGATATCAATTAACCTATATCACTGGAAAGCTAATAAAGGGGAAAAAAACTATTGGGCAATCAAATAAAAAGAGGATTAGAACATGGAAGTAAAATGCATAATTATTCTATAGATTCGCTACCCTCGGCTCAAGCAGCCCCAGCACCACTTGCCTAGCAGATCCCATTCATTTTTACTGTACTTTAGCTTCTTTATAGTTAGGTTGAAAAACAGAAAACCAGTAAAAAAAAAAATGGCATACAATGCCAAGTGAGGGTCTCCTTTGAAGTGTGTCTGCCATTCGAAGGTTATTTCTCAGTTAGCTGCAGGGCTGTCAAACAATTAAGAATTCCATTCATTCCTCTTCATAGCTGCATTTGAATAAAACCTTTTTTTGGGGGAAAATAAAGAAAACCTCAAAACCCTTATTAGAGAGAGACCACTAGTACAAGAAAAGCTGCTTTTAAAAATCAGAAGCACCTACTTATGAAACGGGACATTTTCTTTAAATCCTGCCGATGCCCCAGGCTATTTTAATAGACCTATTCCTTTCCAGTAAAGAGACTGAGCCAATTTAATTGAGTACTGGTTCTGAAGCTTTCATACTGAATACACTGAGGATGTACAAGTGCATAGTAATAAATCCTCTGACTGGATAATGCTTTGTGAATAACTAGAGAAGCACCCAAGTAAAGCACCCCTCAGGGTTCTTTCTTTTTTAACAATCTTCAATTTTTTTCCTTCCTTTTCTAACTTAATCTAAACATATTTCCAGCAATAATTTAATAATAGCTTTATAAAATACAGCCACTTGATTACATATCACTCCATGGAGTATTAATGTTATCAGAGCATTTAGGCAAACATTGCTCACTTTGCGTACAGGATGTTCTTTTATACCAGGTCTGTAGTTTATATTCAATTGCTTTCATTGACTTAACAAAATATTAAAAAAAAAAAAAAATCATGACCTGTATTGAATTACAGTATCTTTTATAATGTCCTGAAAAATCTGATAAGATCTTCAATGAATAATGGAGCTACTGTAAACATAACACAACATAATGGTATGCAAATCTTGAAATAAGGTAATTGTTAGACATAGTTATAATGCTAGGATCACTGTTTAATATGTTAAACAAAGAAAGCATTTATATACAGGTTGTTTTGAAATAAATTCACATGATTGAGCATGAAAACAATTAATGAAAGTTCTAGTTTTCAATCAGTACAATTTCAGAGATTTTTTAGTAACCATTATAAATCTCTACATAATAATGACATGATGAACAACTGATCTGTGCCATTGTGCACCTCATTGGTAGACTAAGACTGCCTGCTTTTGCTGAGCAATAAATTACCATTCCATTCAGTTTTTCTCAGCAAACTATTTGGATTAAACCAGCAAAAGGGTAAACAAACCTCAGTTGAACTTAATGATAAAAGAGGCCATTTTTGAAAATATTCCACTGATGTCTTTTCAGGAACTTAAAAGTGGTTGTGTGGGAGGCTTTTGACACTGGGTTAAGTAAAGTAAAGTAAAGGGAAACATGTTTTCCTGATTCAGAATTCAAGTTCAGTTTAAATGTTATTCATGCGATACCTAGTTTTGGTCACACAATGCTCTTATTGAGAGTGTACAGAATAAGATACGTTACTGAAAATGATTTGGCATGGAAAGAAAGTACACAACACACAGAAATAGTGGAAGGCAAAGCAGGCCTCTGGATCACACAGTTTAATATAAACAATATATAAAAAAAAACATTTACTGATAGAGATATGTCAATGCAATAGAAAATTAAATTGAAAAAGGAGGTTTATGTGAGAATTCACAAAGATAACAGGGATAAACAGCAACGGCAATATGAGAGGTTCATCTCCAACTTTCCTATTTGAAATACTTCTGGGAAATATAGACTATGCCCTGTTATGCAATATATGCTAGGTTTCCAACAAAACACAATTTCTTTCCTAAATTTAGTCATGTGTTTTTTTTTTGTTAGTGTGGAAAGTGGAACATATTAACTGATTGTTAATCTGTCTAAAACATTAGTGTGGCTTTTGGGCAATGTCCTTAATTAAGCGCAGATTTTGGACAATTCTCTGTAGATGAGGGTTCTGTTACACTTATATTATGTAAATACCACACCTATTTTTAGAAAAACAGAATGATACAATTTTTTCTACACTGTACAAAAAAAAACCACAGAAATGGAATAATTGCTTATATACTGTATATTGACATAAAATGCAAGACACAAGACAGGTATAACAGAGAAGCTAAAAGACCACAGAAGGGGCTGCTTTTAGTTTTTTTTACAGGCATTTTGGAGTTTCTTGATTTTACAAGCTTTTTTGTTTGTTTTGTTGTGACATTACAGTCGCCTCTCACTTACTGTAATGTGCATCTATGGGAGTGAGAGGGCTAAACTATAAACTTTATATTCGTTAAAAGGTTGTAAAAACTAGAAGTTTACTAAGACAGCTAATTATGAGTATGTTACACAGTAACCCTTACACATGATGAAGTAGGCCTACTGATTTTTCTTGACCCAGGAAAAGGTGTTTTGCTATACAGAGGCTTTAAGGATTATACCTGATGTTGTGTGTGTCGTAGCTCTCTCGGTATCTGTGGTGTGCAATTGTCTTCCTACGCTCACAAAGTGTTGGAGCCTTTTCTGTGTCTTTTTGAACTTCACTGGGCAAAGAAAGATTTCTTCTGGCACAAAGGTTTAGACGATGAGATTCCTCTTTTGACGTCAGCTTCTTCTCCCAGATTGGGTTCTGTCACCTACAAGTATAATGCATGGAAGTGTGGATCTTTGAGCCAGTGATCTCCCTAGTGCAGTGGTTCCCAAAGTTGACTGGGCTCCGACCCACCTAACAAAAACTGCCAAATTCGGGACCAACCTCTTAGCCGTCTTAAAAAGGGGGCATAAAATATTGGTAACGCTCAGATTCCCTAGTAGCGAGTCGCGGAACTACTTAATGGTGTCTTATTTGTTCAGGCTGTTTATTTTGTTTAAAGTATTTTTTTCATTTGACATTAATTTGTTATCATCACAGACAACATATATTGTACTTTAGCTCACAAACAGTCACTATGGAAATTTAAGCGTCACCAATATGAATGAAGGACTTTTCAAATAAGAAAAAAAACAACTTTAAGTTACAATTTTTTATTACTTAAATACCTACAAGGACTGTTATTTCAATGAGAAGGGTGTATTTGTTTCCTATTTTTTGTCATTACAGCTTTAGCATCAACTTCAATTTTAGTTACTTTTAATCGCAGTGAGTTTGATACGTCCAATTTATTTTGGTATTTAGTTTTAATGCTGATCATAGCCGAAAATCCGGCCTCACATAGATATGAGGTACTGAAGGGGAGGAGGACTTTTATAGCTTCATCAAACAGGCAAGGATAGTTCCCAGCAACTGAGAGCCAGAATTTCGTTAACTGCTTGCGATTGAAATTATTTTTCAGTGACGTATCTTCTGATAAATCAATGAGTTCTTCACTTGCTTTTGTTGACATACTACTTGGTAGGCGGTCTTGAAATGGGTTACAAATGCAATTCAACGAGTCAAGCTTTTTCATCTCTTCCCCGAAATAGGCATCAAAGTTATTTTTTAACAATGATAAATGAGTGGAAATTGCAGACAGTACGTTCGTCTTTGGCTGCACTTGGTTTTCTATAATAAAAGTTTCAAGAGTTTCAAAACAATCATACTTGCCATCCTCAATACAACTTTTCCACAACATAAGCTTTTTCATAAACGCTCGAATTCTATCGTGAACTGCAAAAATGTCTGATTCGTTTGAACCTTGCAAATACAAATTGAGTTCGTTTAATTTCGAAAAAATATCCGCCAAGTATGTGAGCTTGAGAATGAATTCTTTGTCCAGTAGAGATTCAATATATTCAGTTTTTCCTTCCAAGTAAATTGTAACTTCATTGCGTAATTCCACTAATTGTGTCAGTACTTTCCCCCTGGATAACCAACGTACCTCCGTATGCAGAAGAAGAGATATATGAACACTACCCATTTCTTCACACAGCTTTTGAAATAAACGTGCTTGTAAGGGTTTTGTTTTAATATAATTTACAATTTTCACAGCTGTATTCAGTACTGTTTTGAAATCATTAGGTAATGCTTTTGAAACCAGTGCTTCTCTGTGAAGGCTACAGTGTGTCCACAAAGCACAGGGGCTTTGTTTAAGAACTCTTGTAACGACACTGCTATTTTTGCCGCACATAGCCCGCGCACCGTCAGTGCATATACCGAAACAGTTCTTCCACTGTAAACCTTTCTCTTTTGTATAGGAATCAATTGCATTGAAAATTTCCTCGGCCGTTCCACGACTAATTGGCTTGCAGAACAAGATATCATCATGCGCGTCGTTTTGCCATATATAACGCACAAAAACAAGTAGTTGAGATAGGCCTTGCACGTCAGTAGACTCATCTAGTTGTAGCGTATAATATTTACTACAAACTACCCTCCGGATTAATTCGTCCTCTGCCCATTCAGCCATTTCGTCGATTCGTCGTGCAACAGTATTATTGGACAGTGGTATGCGCTCGATTTCCTTTACTTCTTTTTCTCCAAACATCGCTCCAACAGCATCTTTAATCGATGGCAACACTAAATCTTCGCCAATGGTATGAGGCTTTCCTGCTCTGGCGATCCTTAAGCTAATGAGGTACGAGGCATATACAGCATTTTCATTAATATTAATGAAATGTGAAACAATATTTTTTGAAGATTTCATATCCAACAATTTTCTTTGAAAAAAATCTACTGGCTTATTCGTAAAATGGGAATGCTTCGTTTATATATGACGCGTCAACTTACTTGGGCGCATACTTTCGTTCGCTAATATTTCGTAGCAAATCACGCATTGAGGACGCGGATCTATCGTATCATGATTCCAAGTGAATCCTAGTTTTAGATATTCAGGGTCATATTTTCTTACAACTTTCCGTCGTTTCTATTCATGCAAACTCGTTGAGGGAGCTTGGAAGTCACCCTCAGTGCCACTTTTGTCATTTATAAGAACATCTTCTGTCTTTTCATCACAATCAACCGGCGGCGGCGATGTAGTTTTTGCTATCCGTTTCAACCACTTTTCCATTATTATATTCAAACGTTAATAATTGTTTTTAAAAAGATTATAAGGGCGTACGCTAACGAACACAACACAACGCGATAAAGAATGTCACAAAAACAAAAGACGTCCGGCTGTTAGCCCGATCGGTCGGAATATCGTCTTATGTTTCAGGGCCCACTCAATATTTGCTCGCGACCCACGACCCATAGTTTGGGAAATGCTGCCCTAGTGTATTTGGAGAGACTCTAGACTGTTCAGCTACAAGATGTTTAAGTAGAATAGCACCTAGGTCCAAAGATAGTGCTTTCAAACCCCAAAAAGGATGTATGACTAAAGGTTTTGGGCTCCAAAGAGAGAAAGGAAATGCATTCATCTAGTTTTTAAAGGAAGGTGTAGCCTCTGCTGATTGGATCAGACATAACTGTTGCTTACAGGTCCATGATATGTTGTTAGGTAAATGAGTGTGTCCATCAGAGTAAGCAAGTCCTTTACATGGTTGCAAGCTAAATACGCTTAGGTGTTTCTTTGGTTTGCAGACAGATCCCACCCTTTATTACCACTTCTGATAATCAAATGCATTTCAGAAGGCAAGCTGACTAAATATGGGCTGACACTGCAATGGCAATATAGTTAAGCCTCTGAATTTGGTGTTCTTCTGAAGTAAATGTGAGGAAGGAGCAGCTACTCTTCTGAAGAGTGCCATGACTGTTCAGGGAAGGCCATGTGTACCACTCAAAGTCTAGCAAAATGGACAATGCCTACAGTCAATTGTTTTTTTTTTCAATTTAACACCTATAATCAGCTATAATTATACAAAACCAAAAGGAACAATGTGCTACATTGTGCTAGACAAATGATATATATCTTTACATTTTCTGTATGTTGCAGCTGTTGGATGTAAATCTGGGCTCTTTGTGCATTTCAAAGAAGTTGTCAGAAAAGCATATAAATAATCATGACTTTTTTGTCTTCCCATAGAGGGTCAGGCAGGTTATGAAAATAGCATTTTATTATCACCATGTATCTAATATTCCTTAAATGATGCTTTGGAGTTCAGAAGCATAGTGATTTACGTGTATGAGAACATGAGGGCAACCATTAAGAAGGATATCAGGGAGGCTAAAAGACAGTTGGAGAGGAATATAGCAGATAAGGTGAAAGCCGACCCTAAGAGATTCTTTCAGTATTTTAGTAGTAAAAGAACAGTCAAGGAGGAGGTCAAGTGCATCAGAAATAGTAAAATAGAATTAAAAGATACAGACAGTGAAATAGCGGATGCCCTAAACTTACATTTTTCTGAGGTGTTTACAAGTGAGCAAGTGGATAAACTCCCAGAGGTAAACAAGACTACTAAGGAGGTACTGAGGGATTTGGAAATTGTAGAGGGAGAAGTGCTGCTCAGATTAAATAAGCGGAAATCAAACAAATCACCAGGACTAGATAATATTTACCCTCTTATTCTTAAGGAGGCTAGCGAGTACATATATAAACCCTTGACACATATTTTTAGGAAGTCACTGCACACTGGAGAGATTCCGAAGGACTGGAAAATGGCAAATATCATCCCATTATATAAAAAGGGTGACAGGGCAGATCCAAGCAACTATAGGCCAGTAAGCTTAACATGCAGCACAGGAAAATTAATGGAAAGAATTATTAAGGATACGATTGAGCAACACCTAGCAAGAACAGGAGTTATTCTGAACAGTCAGCATGGGTTCAGAAGAGGGAAGTTTTACTAACATGCTGGAATTCTATGAGGAGGCAAAAAAGGATACGATCAAAGTGGAGCATATGATATTATTTATCTGGACTGTCAGAAAGCACTTGATAAGGTGCCACATGAGAGGTTGGGCATCAAATTAAAAGAAGTGGGAGTTCATGGTGATGATTTTAGATGGGTGCAGAATTGGCTCAGACACAGGAAGCAGAGGGTGATGGTGCGAGGAACCTTATCAGAACTGGCCAATGTTAAGAGTGGTGTTCCATAGGGTCAGTGATAGGGCTGCTGCTATTTTTAATATATATTGTCATGCTTGGGTCACAGATTTGCACAGAAACACAGAAGATTGTAGAGACAGGAACTTTATTCAAACACTGCAAACAAACATGTCTCTTTTTCAAAAGTTTAAACGTGCTCCTTGACAAGACGGAGATGACAAATCCGTCTCACAATTAAAAGAGTGCAAACATATCTTCCTCTTCAAAGAAGTGTGCGTCAGGAGCAGGGAAGGTCTGAGAGAGAAGAAAGCAAGCAAACAATCCGAAACTGAGAGGTGCTGTTTGGACTTTTAAGTCTGCGAAGTACTGCGCAGATCACACAATAGATCAGCCGCAAGCAAGCCCAGCAGCAAGGGAGCAATGTAAAGGAAGTCTTTCAGCGTCTTTTTTTAACCTGTAAGGGTGCGATCAGCCCCCCAGCTCACAATATAAATGATTTAGATAGGAATATAAGTAACAAGCTGGTTAAGTTTGCAGATGATACCAAGATAGGTGGATTAGCAGATAATTTGGAATCCATTATATCATTACAGAAGGACTTGGATAGCAGATGAAATTTAATGTCAGTAAATGTAAAGTATTACACATAGGAAGTAAAAATGTTAGGTTTGAATACACAATGGGCGGTCGGAAAATCGAGAGTACACCTTATGAGAAAGATTTAGGAGTCTTAGTGGACTCTAAGCTATCGACTTCCCGGCAGTGTTCAGAAGCCATTAAGAAGGCTAACAGAATGTTAGGTTATATAGCATGATGTGTGGAGTACAAGTCCAAGGATGTTATGCTCAACCTTTATAATGCACTGGTGAGACCTCATCTTGAGTACTGTGTGCAGTTTTGGTCTCCATGCTACAAAAAGGACATAGCAGCACTAGAAAAGGTCCAGAGAAGAGCAACTAGGCTGATTCCAAGGTTACAGGGGTTGAATTATAAGGAAAGATTAAAAGAGCTGAGCCTATACAGTTTAAACAAAAGAAGATTAAGAAGTGACATGATTGAAGTGTTTAAAATTCAGAAGGGAATTAGTACAGTGGATCTTGATGTTTTTTTGGAAGAAATAAGTGGATAGGACTGGTGAACTTTATTGGGCTGAATTGCCTGTTCTCGTCTAGAGTGTTCTAATGTTCTAATGTACTCTAAAATCAGATTGTTATAGGACCATTGCCAATTCCAAGTCCAATCTCTGCCTGGTGGGAAGATCTAACTGTCTGGCAAGAAGGTGTCTTGAACATAAATATTAACAACAAAAGGCATGAAACCGCTAGAAAGAGAAACACACTTGCACTGACAGTTCCTCTCAATTCCAGTGTTCAAAGAAAAAGGCTACTAGGGTAACAGATACTGTTGTAGTAGACTAAAAATCCCAGCTAAGTTTCACAGAGTTGATATGACGATGACTTATTTATTTTTTCGGTGGGAACGCACCCAGCCTTGGCCCAACTCACACACACTCCCTGACAGAAACAAAAAAACAACCAGTAATAAAATAGAAATTAAGAATGTATTTAACACTAGTAAAGAAATATATGCAAACTACAATGATCCCATCCCAGTTCCTCTTATGGTGATATACAATAAACATGAACTCAACAATAACAAACCTCTAACAAAAACCACACATGATGAAGTCCATGAAAAATGGCAAATAATGAAATGAAATGATGGAGGTAGATAGTCCAGAGATCAGCACGCTGTATGTCAATGTAAAGATAGTCCTACCAGTATTTCCTGATGAGATGATGACATGTGAATGGGATCAGGAGAGCTGCTTTCTTCACAGGACAGCAACAAATCCACAAACAGTCCTCATGCAGCAGAAAGACACCATACGGTCCATACACCCAAAATAGGAGATGATTCAGGACAAAACAAGAATCCACAGGTATCAAAACGGGAAGGCAGACAGGCAACTCCAGACATGAAACACAAAAGACTTCCCTCTTTCTCTGTAGAACTGGCCTCCTTTTAAATCTCACGCCACCTCCTTGTCCCCAGCAGCCCCTGCAACCTCAGCAGACCACTAATCGGAGCCACTGCAGGGACTGCTGGGAGTTGAAATTTCGTTCCTCAGTAGCACCACTACACTGTCACTTTGAATGAGATAAAACCCTTGAATGTACCAAGACAGGAAAGAGGCCTCTCCAGCTGGGTGGATAGCTTAGAAGATTCACACTAGGCAGAACTGGTGCTAAACAGTAAGCAGCGTTACATATGCAGATGGTGCCTTACCCTGTAAATAACAGGGAGAGAGAGAGAGACCATGGTTGAAGGGCACAATACCAGCAGATCTCAAGGTTCCCTGGTTGCAGAATATGGCCCTGATGTGGATTACATGATGTTGTATTACCTTTCCAAGGAAGGTGGTTTGGAGTCCTGTCTGGTTTAGAGGCTTACATACATTTCAGCAGAATTTTACAATTCTCCCTACTTGTTCTTGCTATTTCACCTTTAACAATTTCTCCTCTGGTCTTCCAGATGCCCAAGAAGGTTGTGCTCCACTGATGCCATGCTGTGCATGTACCAGAGTATGATAACAAGATTATCAGATAGTTTGCTATATATAAAGACATGGCAAAGTCATCAGTTTTTTTATGATATTAGGTGATTTTTATGATAAGGTGTTTATGCAACAATTCTATCTTCCAATTGCAGTGAACATATGCCCCAAATGGGAAGGAAACAATGAAAAAGCCCTGGCTGCAAATCAAAACTTTTGATTGTTTAACTTTACAATAAATAAAGCTAAAACAAAAGAAAAATTAAAAATAAAGAAAGTGAAAATACTGAAGCAAGAAAGGAGGGAACAAGGAGAAAAATAATAATTGATTACAAAACAAAAGGGCCAAAATCCAAAAATTTAAACAAAAAAAGTACAAATTTGCTAAATTGGAAATACAAAGTAAATTATTGGAAGCACAGACACTTAATAAAAATACTGAGCTAAAACCCAGTAATCAAAAGTCTGTGTAGACAAAAGTCAAAAATCTTAAAGGTACAAAACAAACTGATCAAAAATTCAAAACTTAGGAACCCTGGATAAAAAAACTAAAAGTCTAAACCAGAGAGAATTAAAGAAAATTGTGAGAACACGTAAGACATAATATGAGGAAAGCAAGAAGAGAGCAACAGAACACTACACAAACGTAATGCCACTGCAACTGATCAGTGGCAGCAGATGCTTAATCAGCTTTCAGATACTACAGTAAAGCGTATTAGCAGCACCTGGTGGCCATTTCTTAATCTTACCCTTCAACATAACAGTTAACTAATTACATAATTGATTAAAACAAAATGGAATTAATGAAACTAACAAAAGAAATAAATGGACAATTAACACATTCTTAACAGAAATAAAACGAATACAAAACATTTCAGAGAAAATAAATAAAAAAAAGGTAAAAAATCAAACTCCAGAGCCAGACCCAGAGCAGCCCACTACACCAATTAGTTTGGCCTTTTTCAATTTTGTAGTATACTCAACGCTGCTACATTATATCAGGCAAACATTTAGGGACAGGAGCGTAAATAAAAACTTTGGGATTGCTCAACAGATGATTCTTTTTTGTTAATCTATATTTAGGGTGTATTGGGTGTTGTGATCATTTTGATCTAAATTAAAAGATCAATATAGGATGGACACACTGAGGACTGGAGATTTAAAGAGCAAACTGAGAGAACTGTAGCACATTGCAAGGTTAAAAAAAATACACGGCAAAACAAAACTCAAAGTCATAAAGCAAACGAAGGTTTATTCTATTTAATAAAAACATTTTTGCATAATAAATGATTTCATGGAATCTTTCCCTCATACAAACAAAGTTCAGACACCCTCTAACAAGAAGCACCATATTAATTATTTGGCCATCTTGATGCCATACACCATGCAGCAAGCAGCTCATGTGCTTAGCACAACACAGTGTCATAAAACAGGTGCTCAAAATGGTGGCAAGTGTATCACTAATAAAATAAGCAAAAATAAAATAGCACAAAATACAAAATCATTTCTTGAATCCTGTTACTAAGGCATTTCTCTGCACCTGTAATGGACTTTTCTTGCCTTCCTGTTACTGGTGAAAATACCCAGAAACTTTGAGTCATGCTTTCTGTAAGTATAAATCTTTGCACTTCTTTTAATTGTAATACATTGTCTTTTAAAGAAACCCAAGTCTAAGGAGTGAAGAGAGGTAAGGGAACATTTAAGGGAGCCTTATGGTTGCGTCCCTGTAGCAAATGAGGGTCCTTGGGCATGACCTGGAAGCCAACATGGGCATGAGATTAAAGTCAATTCAAAGCAGAGGGAGAGAATGTAAACACAGTGTTGAAAGAAAAGTAGAATCAAACAATCACTCTGAAAGAATGGTTGGTTGATATGTGTATGAAAATGTTCATGACACACATCTTCAGAAATGTGTTCTCTCATAAATGTATAGTACATTAACAGGCATAGGTTTGATGTGAGATATTGATTCTATTAGTAGAGAAAGGGAGCAGTGTCATTGCAGCTGTTTCATTTAATGTTGAATTTCATGATGGCACACACTACACACATTGCATTAGAAAATGACTTAAACACATGCTGCTGTCTATCAGCATTAATGATATGACATGATATTCTTGAACATTATAAACAGGTAACAAAGGCAAAGTAGACTTTGAAGATACCAATTCATTAGTAATACAAACTCAGGCTACACCAATCTTTACTTTGGAAACACTGCATTACTGTAATTATTTTAAAATATACAAAACAATAATACAGTTTACAGCACAATACAGGTGTCTTTAGCATTAGAAGATGTGTTATACAACAGTTTACTCTGAGATCACAAGACACACATTATAAATGTATTGTGAGGACAATAAAAATGATCGATAATGGCAGATTTGTTAAAGCATTTTTCATAATTGTTCTCTTTAACTAGAGCCAGCAAGTTACCACTATAGTAGTGCATATTGTGTTATTGTTTGTTACACTTTTATATGTCTAGTTTATGTTAGGGTTGGGGTTATTAATAATATTTATTTACCTGTTCCTGCGTGCTGAGAATAACTTTAACTTCTGGACAAGTGACAATTTTCAACATGGCAGAAGCAGCATTATTAGAAACCAGCACATTAGAAAGCAGCATTGTTACACTCTTAGGACTTAAGTGAAGAGTTCCATCTGTACATTGTTTGAAGGTCCAGGGAGGGACTGGGGTGCTAGCTGTCTTGAGTCAGTTGGATATTTGCTTCTGTATGTTTTTGCCAGGATTTACACGATTCATGAGTATTTTATTTTAGTTTGTTGTTTCTATTTTTCTGATACTTTGCCTTTGGCACATGATCTACATTTGCAACATACCTTTTTTCTGGACATGCTGTAATATATGGTGGAAATCTACAGTTGTGTTAAAAGGGAGAACACAAACTAAAGAGATGAACATGCAAACAAATATCTAACTTGGAATGACCTCACTTAAAAAAAGGAAGTGTGTGGATTAGCACTAAGAAAAAAACAGAAAATCCAAGAAAGGAATTTTACTGAACTTGACAAATCCTTGCAAAAAAAAAAAAAAATTCCAACTATTCAATCTTGCAGCTTGAACTTTTTAAGTGTTACCGCCTTCTATTCAGAGCCAGACATTCATTTATGTCTAAGAACAGCAGAGATTCACTTTCCAAGTCCGCTTAAACTCACAGGAAAACCTCTCTCAATCTCAGTCATGCCTCAAAGCAGAGTGCTCTTCTGCTCCCCAAACATGAAAAATTGTTACTGCTAAAAAATTCTAGGTGGTACTACAGTGTGTGTGTATTTTTATAACGATAAATAAAATATAGGGTAACATTATAAAGAACTTGTCATGAATACTTCTGTGTACTAATGCCTAGAAGAGTATAATACAAACAGTTCAATTATGGTACTAGAAGCTGATCATTTCAAACTACTGGAGCCATTTCAGTGGACAGTTGGCTGGGAATTGTACTATATTCACCAAATAGGTCGCAATTTTTACTTTTGCTATTTATGATCAATTGCTTGCCAATAACTAAAATGATGATGCTATGTTCATCAAAGTCAAATCTAAAAAAATCACACTTAAGAAATCACAGTGGTTTTGCACCCTTTTCAGATTTGGTCCCATACAAAGACACTGGCTCCCTGCCACCCTGAACTCGATTAAAGGATTTCAAAGTGGATAGATGGAAAAAGAAATTCAAATAAAGAACACTAATTATTTACTTCTGCTTCCTGCACCTCCATTCAAAACTGTCAATGACACGTGTACACTGCAGTTAACATGGCAAATTCCCAAATCAGTTTATTGCTTTTTAATTTGTATCATTGTTATGAAAAATGACACACAAAATTGCAATAGGACCTAGAATTATTAGAGCTGGCATTTTTCCATGTTTGGAAGTAGAAATTCTTGTATGTCTGTGCAAAAAGGAGAGCACTGTGCGTTGAGGAGTGACTAAGATTCAGCGACGATTTCCTGTGCAAATAAACTGCCTAGAAATGTGTGGTGCCGCTACACTAAGACTTACGAAATTCAAAAATGCAAATTTGAAAAGTTGGTTTTGCAGGGATTTAACAAGTTGGTTAAAATGTCAGATTTTCTATTTTTTGCTGCTTGCTGTCCCACTTTCACTTTTTCTTCAGTTTTGATATTTCACGTATATTTTTACCTTTTTTGTTTGCTTTTTCATTCTTGGTGTTTTCTTCATTTTTGTATTTTGATCTTTGGGGCCCACATAAAACTTGCCTGAGTCCAAATTTAAAATGATTTTTTTCATAGCTTGTAACAAGGTAATCTCTACTTCAAAACAATGTTTGGCAGTTGGGAACAACTAAAAGAACTTATTAAATGCCTTGTGTGGTGATCCACCTTAAGAAGATAAGACACAAAATGGAAAATGCTTGCGCAAAACTCTAACACTGTAAACTTCTCTGCATTTTAGTCATGCTGACAGCTGTCCTCTCACATGTGTGATGCTACCAAGGTACTGCCTTCTTCAGGAACTCTGCCTACTTTTTGAACTTTGAATGCTCTCTTCCCTTGGGCACTCCTTGGCTGACCTAGAAACCTCATACTGGTGACTACTAGTTTTCACTAAGAAGATGACCTTTTAAATAGAGGCGGACTTTTGGACAACACATATTTAATGAGACGTACTGACGTTTTGGGCCAGATACCTTTAAAAGCTTCAGATCACCTAGTCAAAATATTTTGAATTTTGTATAGTACTATGGAAATGACGTTTATAATAGACAGCAGAGAATAATGACACATTTTTAAAGATCTGCATTATGTGCCTCTATTATTAGTTCTTATACCAATAAACTAAAATGTTGATTTGAAAATAAGAACGCAAGAATTCTCACACTAGGGTGGAACTCAGTGTTTTTCTATAATGCTCAGCAATTAATTACTGTCATTTATGTGTTTGCTTTTGAGAAGTTAAATACTATTTTACTGAAACTGTAGCATATGATAATGATTATCTACAGTTTAGAACTGTTTGAAGTTTCCTAGAAAGCAGCACTGCTAGCAAGCAACTGCTCAGACTGGGAGTGCCTAAGAGACGAGCATAAAAGACACAGACTGTTAAAAATTCTTTTGATGTTAAAATGAGTGACTTATTCTGTTCTCTATCACAAAGACCATCTAACTATGTCCTGATTGAAGAGATGACAAATACTGCTACATAACTCATTTGGCTCTTTTGCATAAATGCAAATGTACAAAAGTTACATTATCAGCAAATAAATTGAACGACATAGTGAAAAATATGACAGCTCTCTCTCTAGAATCAATGATAGCATTTAGCCATCATGGAGCCAATTAGTCCTATAGATTTCATAAGCAAAACTGTAAGGCATTATTATGTATCTATTCTCGTTCATTTACTCATTAAAAATATTGAGTGTCCTGAAGAAAAACCAAGATCCAGGCCTTTAATGACCTCTTGGCACAGCCATCAGCAATGTGTCTGTCTGCGGAGAGAATGTCGACCTTGTCAAAAGGTTTACTTTCCTTGGCAGCAACATTCACGTCTTCATATGAAATCAATAGAGAGATTGGGAGAGCATGGGGAGGTCATGAGGTCACTGGAAAGAGGTGTGTGCCGTTCCTGATGTCTTTGCTAAAGAATGAAGTACCAAGTCTTTAAAGTCCTGGTGCTTCCTGTTTTGCTATATGGTTGCAACACATGGATGCTATCCAGTGACCTACAACGAAGACTTGACTCCTTCAGCACTCTGTCTCTTCGAATAATCCCTGAGTACCGCTGGTTTGACTTTGTGTTGAATGAGCAGTTGCTGACGAATTTCCAAATTAGCCACATTACCTGCATCCACTACAGCCAAGTGGTATGATTCCCTGAGGGTGATCCGGCTCACAGGATCCTCATTACTGAGGACTGAACTGGCTGGACCAGACCAAGGGAACACCTACATAACACCTGGCTGTGGCACATATGTGGTCATTTCCAGAGGGTGGAACTGGACCACATGTCTGCCTGGTGGGGTTGCCAACCAGGATCCCAAGCCATTTTGTCATGTGGTGGGCACGGCAATGCGCTGTACTAGTGCATGCTCCCCTGACATGATCTAACCTGACCTAGCACAGATGTCATGAGAGGCAGACTGAATTGTGACACTTCAAATGGCACACACAAACTGATTGCCTTTAAATTTTAGCTAAGGTTGCATTTTTTAATTAGGTACAATAGAATTACTCAAGGGCAATATTTTGCAATGACCAATGCTAAAAAGTGACTAAGAATCAAATAATCAAAAAAAATATATACAGTATATATGTATGTGTGTGTTTATTAGTATTAATATTAGTAATTAGTATTTTTATAATGCTATATTTACTACATTAGCATAACTCGTTGTTAAGATTTTTCACCTTAAACCGTAGTACGGTAACTATAATTTGAGGGAACTGTAGTTTCAGCTGTTCTTACATTTACTTGACTTACTTGTAAGGTCATGTAAGAATTTAGGCTACAGAATATAAACTCACATCACTTCACATTTCTCATTTTTCCTCCTTGTTAAAAGGTCAGGATTAATGTTTAATTAAAAAAAATATCAGTCTTAGTTAAAATAAAATCCTTTTGACTAAACCCTTTACTGAGTAAGGATTCAAGAGGTACATTTTTCATCACCTGCTTTGGTCAAACATTACTTCAGCTAATTTAATTCAAATCAGTTTATTCTTAAAAAGTGCTCAGTACAGGCCCCTGTGGCTTAAAGAGATTTACAAATAATAGTTATATTCTTCTCAAAAGTAAAGTCAGACTGTCTCAGAATATTACAGAATATTAATGCAGTGCTACACTGGCTTTGTCTTTTAAGATGTAAGCATATTGGCAAGGACAGGTTAAAATCAAATGCAATTATTCAGAGGTGATTTCAGTTAGAGTGGTAATTATATTATGAATATCAGCACCTCAGTATATGTCAGTCCTTTTCCAATTTAGCAAAGCCCTACTGAGTTCATAAAGTACAGAAAACCACTGAGACAGGGGCCTGCTTGTACACCTACAGTATGTGAATATAAAAATCACCAATTAAGACCACATTATCATACTTTATAGATATTTTAGGTCTGATAAAAAGATTAAAGTCTGGCCCAGAATGTCTATAAATTAGTACCACAACTGTATATGAAATGTTTTAATAGCTAACATCAGCACCTCAGATGAAGCAAAACAATGTAATTTTTGAAGTGATTTTACTGTTGTATGACAGATGCCTGAAATATTAAGTAATTAGCATTATTAGAATTATTAAGCAAAATTTCAGCAAGTAAAGCAGTATTTGACATTGTACCATTAAACATATTTTGTCAAACAACATTTTAAACTGCAGTGATATATGGGAACAAGTTTTAATTTATTATTATAGACATTGCTGATGGAGATTCTGTTTTTCATTCTATTTTTGACAATGATTTCTGTATTTTGGCACTTACTGCTATTCATATCAACATTTTATGTACTAAATAATAAAATAAAACACTAAGTTCTGTGTGTCCAGTCCCTCAGAACAATCTGATTGGTCTGTTTGGCTTTGATTTGATTGGTCACTTTGGCTTTGGTGATGCAACAAAAGAGTAAGTGTGAGTGTGAGATGCACAAGGAGGAGTAAAAGGCACACACTGAGAGAGACACCTTCAAAGACAGAAATTATAAAACTGGATAGGTGGTGAGAAAAGCACCTTGAAAATAATGACAAGATTCTGAGAAGTAGGCTTTACAAGAACATGCTCAAGAAAGGGAGCCCTGGTGAAGACAGGTTCACACACACACACAAATACAGAGGACAGGCACTGAAAGAAAACATAGGTCAAGAGATAGCAAATATTTTAAAATTATTCTTTTACCTGTCTTTGACAGGTATCATAGCTAGTGTATAATATTTTGCTATATTAATTAACAAGAAAGGGAATTAGGAGGTGAATTGAGGTTAACTTAAAAGGCAAGGGTAAATAGCAGAAAGACAAACATATAGTAAATAAAGGCCGAAATACAGAACAAAATTGATACTTCATGAATATTGTGAGGGGGTTGATAACTAAAATTAATCATATAATCAAAGCTAAAGAACAGAAACTTAACCAGAGATCTGATAACAACACTCAGAAATAATGTTCGTTTTTCTGGTTTTATCTACACACTTAGACAACCAGGAAGTGCATAATTCTGACCTTTACACCTTTGACCTGGTGATGGCACATGAAGCACACTTTTGGTTGAGCTTACCTAGCAATAACATGGTAACCATCAACAAATACAGTTTGTCTCAAATTAGCAATGGAGTCCATAAGAAAAACAACATGGCATCTGTTGGTGAACACATTTCATGTTTAGTATTGTTAAAGACATGTTGAATCAAAAAACTAAACATGTTCAATAGATTCCTTCAAAATCTCAAAACAATGTTTCAAATACTTTTAAAGATCAAGCAATAGCTGCAAAGAATTAAAACAAAAGGCAAATCATGGCATATATTATATTAGGTTAACATTAAATTCTGACTTTTTATCTGTTAGTGCCCATTGACATGAGGCTGCTGTTTAATTCCTGAGATTGCTGACATGCAACACCAAGATACATGACGTGGTCCATGGTCAGCAATAGAGGATAATTTAGATTTAACTTCTAAAGGTGGAATAAAGCACAGGTGCAGTGACTAAATAATTCCCCTGGGGAAGAATTTTGGCCTCAAACCAAAATTTCACTGACTAAACTCCCTGTGTGGAGCAACTTTGCATACCTGTGCCAAGTCTCAAAAATGCTTCCTAGGGGCACTTCCCCAATAAAGCACAGGTGCAGTCACTAAAATAAATTCCCCATGGGTAAAAATTTTGAAATGAAACATAGCATATGTTCTTCCCTTGTATAAATATGTAATCTGTACAAAATTAGGCAGATCTAGGTTCAATAATGTGGATTTATATATTGGAACAATACACAAACACATGTTCAGTTTTATATATTAGATGTAGGATGTCATGCTTGTACGTCTGGAATTAAACAGTTTGGGAATTTAAAGTTTTGCTACACAACCTCATAAATGATCAATACTTTATTATTTTCTGAATGAAGAGAGTTGCTGAGTAACTTTACACCTTATTTTCTCATTCACTGTTACCCACTCTGTTTAAACTGGTAATGTTAATTTTGCCTGTAGACTGATGAATGGAATCGACCAGATTATCTAAACAATCAACACTTGTGAATGAGAGCAAAATATAGAACTTCCATTTAATAATGACTCTGCTGACAGTGATTATTAATAATATATTTCAGACACACTAACATGTCCATTTTAATTATTATTTGGCCATTAATGATAAATTACACTGTGATGTGTACTTCAACGTAATGAGCTTTGTGATATTGTAAACTATAAACAGCTCAATACAGCATGAATATGGACTGCTTCCTTGTTTGATTCTTCCTCTGTCTTCTATATTTTCAAAAGTCTTCTACTGGAAAAAAGTCACTGCCCATGTAGGTGTCTGAAAAAACATTTAGGTTCTGATCTGAAAACAATCTATAAAATATGTTGAATAAGAAGAGGTCACTCTTTATTCCCATACCTAAAAAGGGTGATGCCACTGACTGCAGCAACTACAAGATTATTGCACTTATACCTCATGCCAGCAAGGTACTACTCAAGATCATACAGAGAAGATTACAACCAATTATAGAAAGGGAGCTGCTGGAAGAACAAGCAGGTTTCAGGAAAGGCAGAGGAGCTACAGATGTTATAGCCAACATAAGATGGATCATGGAAAGGGCCAGGGAATATCATTAAAGCCTCTCCCTATGCTTCATAGACTACCGTAAAGCTTTCGACTGTGTGGACCACCAAAAGCTTTGGATGACTTTAAAGACCATGGGTGTACCAATCTATTTGATCAGCTTAGTAAGAAACCTCTACAAAGACCAAGAAGCAACCGTACAGACTGAATATGGAAACACCCAGTGGTGTAAAGTCAGGCGTGGGGTTAGAAAAGGATGTAATTGATCATCGTTATTGTTCAAATTATATGCCGAAGCTGTCTTCAGAAATGCTTGACTTGCCGAAAATGAAGAAGGAATCGGATTGGAGGGAAAAATGCGAACAATCTCAGATATGCAGATGATACAACCTTGATTGAGAGCAGCCAAGAAGGCATGAAGGACTTGCTATGGGCAGTTACATGAGAAAACCAAGATATGGGACTCTTACTCAATGTGACCAAAATGAAAATTCTA
Organism: Erpetoichthys calabaricus; assembly: GCF_900747795.2. Classification (NCBI taxonomy): domain Eukaryota; kingdom Metazoa; phylum Chordata; class Cladistia; order Polypteriformes; family Polypteridae; genus Erpetoichthys; species Erpetoichthys calabaricus. The sequence goes on along the minus strand of NC_041398.2, from coordinate 91,764,896 downwards.
ACAACTGACAACTGTTATCAAAACACTTTTGAACTAGACAGAGATGAATTAGAAGTGGTCAAGGACTTTAATCTACTGGGATCAATGGAGAACACTGAGGCTACATCTACCCTGGGGATCAAACGGAGGATTGCAATGGGAAAGTCGAGAGTGAAATCACTGGACAAGGTTTTCAAATATAAGGACATTTCCCTACCGACCAATATATGGCACACACACAGTTTGATCTTTTCTGTGGTCACCTATGGCTGCGAAAACTGGACATTAGGGAAACAGGACAGATGCCTAATTGAGGCATTTGAATTGTGGTGCTGGAGACAGATTTTATCAATACCATGGATAGCCAGAAGGACAAACAAATCAGTCATGGAACAGATCAAGCCGGTAGTGTCACACAAAGCATGGATTACAAAGCTATGACTTGCCTACTTTGGACGCACCATAAGAAGACAACAGATACTGGAAAAAGATATCATGATTGCCAGAACATTAGGGAACAAGGCAATGAGGAAGGCCAGAAATGTGATGGCTTGACACCATTACAGCAACAACAAAGAGGACTTTAGCTGAACTTAATAAACTAGCACAAGATCGATCTTTCTACAGATTGTTTATCCATCAAGTCTCTATGGTTCAGGACAGAACCGATGGCCTTTAACTAAATAACTAAGAAGAGAATGATGCACAGCACAAACAATTTCTGGGAATGTTTAAATTAGCATGTACTTAATAAATCTGGTTGATAGGTTTGTAGGGACATAATTGCCATGTGTACAGAGTACAGTGAAATTCTTACATGAAAGTGCTAATCAACATGCAACATCTTACCACTCTAAAGCACTATGATTAGTGAGTATGACGTGCAATAACTTTTATTAATGTGCATTTATATTTTATGAAGCAATAAGTGTGAGTGAGGACATTACCTTATGCTGTACACTGCATAAGGTAACTAGCTTACTGGTGCTTGACATATGTAAATAATATTTGGATTAAGTAGGCTTTAGACTGTTACGTTGAGCTCATCCAGAATCTGTAGATGACAGATGAGCTAATGGAGGTAATGTTGAAAAGTACTATAAAAGAGAATGATGAAGACATGTAAAATAGTGACAAACACATCTCCTATCCTTCCTGTGCCTAATCTTCTAGCGGAAAGAGCTTTTTGGAACAGTTATTTAACAGTAATTTAGAGAATATGTATTAACATCACAGACCATGTGACTATGGCTGAAGAATATATCAACAGCAACTAGTCAGATGCGTTTAATAAGAATAGATGTCAGGGGAAGAGAATGGATATCAGCAGTATATCAGCCCTTGGAGAAATGACTACCAGGAAATGCTGCAGCTTATGCAAACATGTTTGAAGAACAGAACAAATCTAACATCATTCTCTTTTCTGATCAGGATAGTTTGTTAGTTATGGTATGTATACTGAAGGACGTGCTCTCATGCAATCCTCAAACCAATAGTAACTCCACTGAAGCCCAAATATATGAACAGAAACCATTTATTAACAAAAACCAAAGGATTCAAGGATAGACAAATAACAGAAGGAGCATAAAATCAAAATAATAGGAATTAATAATTAATTTGCTTCACTATGTCCACCTAAACACCAATAAAATCTCTTAATAACTCATGTTGTGGCTGGTCCACTTACCTATTAGTTACTCCTTGCTCTCACCGCTTCTGTTCTTCTGACTCCAAATATCATGGCCTCCTCATCCACAGCCTGCTTTGAGCCTCAGGCCGTAAGTACAGCCACGGTCGCCTCCGATCACCTCAAAAGCATTTCCAGGTGAGGGAATTGCACATTCCCTGATAAGGGATATCAAGTCACAGCTTCCTGAAATGGGTTTTGCTTTCCCTGAAATCCAGCTGGGATTTGTTCATCACAAATATTAGAAAATACAATCAAGCTGGGCCAGATCTCACTGATGCTGTTTCAAAAGTACATAAGTATACTTTGTGCGGTTACAATTTTTAAGTAACAAACATTATTAAAAAGTTTTGAAACACTAAAATATCCATTTGCAGATTTTTTGTTTTAGTAAAAGGGTTAATAATGCCAACATAATTGTGTCATATGACAGTGAAATTAGCTGTTTTCTGCTAATTTTCAAAAATAATTCATTTTTTCATTAGATCTTGTGTTTGTTAAGCAGATGTGATAGAATCTTTCAGAGTATTAAAAAAAATCTCTAGATACATGAAAGCATGGAATCATATTGTCAGAAACAAATTGTTGATTTTTTTTGCATTTGCTTTGTTTTTTAATTTAAATTCTGTGATTATTTTACATTATTTTCATTTTTCAGGAATGCATTAGTATTTGACTTTTCATAGTTAAATTTTGCTCAGATATGCTATTAATTTTTTTTTTAATGTTTTGACTTTTATGTTTCTGCAATTTTGTGAATGGAAACGTCCCAGGAATGTGACACACACCCATGCAGCACATGACATTGACACACTTGCTCTGTAAAAGAAGGTGGTACATTCAATAAACTGTCCAAAATTTGACTTAAATTAAAAAAATGCATATAGTATAGAATTTCTGCATGCCTTTAATTTTGTTTTTGTCCTAGTAATTTAAAAAAAGGTTAATGCCAATCCTGTGTAACAACTGCACTATTGTCCCTAACTACTCACTTACTGAGTTCTATACTGAAGATCTTTAAAATCTCTGCCATTCAGTAACCAAAAAAATGTATTCCTTGGGACATCCAGGTCATCGTGCTGAATACTGTACAAGTTCTGACCACAATACAAGTGGCCCAGAGATGACATCTGTCTTGTTTCAAATATACACGCTAATTACACTGTCACAATTTGTGCAAGTTTGCTGATTTTTTTTTTTTTTGCTCCAGAGGAATTTTTTCTGCTGCTTTATTGTGCCTTTGGAAGGCTTTAAAATTTAGGAATATTAATATGTTACAAGTTACGAACTTGGTAAAAGAGAATTTGCTAAACTAGCCATAATCCACCTGCAATGCTTATAACCATTTCATCTACTAAGAAGAACAATATTGGCAATATTTTCAGACTTTATCAAATACAGGTACATCTCAATAAATTAGAATATCATCGAAAAGTTAGTTTATTTCAGTAATTCAATTCAAAAAGTGACTCTCAAGTCAATCAAGCACAGTGATACTATGGTCATTAAACCAGGTATTGGTACTTTTGGCAGTGTGGGCAGGTGCCACTTCCTGCTGGTAAATAAAATCAGCTTCTCCATAAAGCTTATCAACAGAGGAAAGCATGAGGTGCTCTAAAATTTACTGGTAGACAGCTATGCTGACTTTGCATTTGACATGGCTCCAAAGATCATCACTGACTGTGGAAACTTCACACTGGACCTCAAGCAACTTGGATTCTGTGCCTATCTACTCTTCCTCCAGACTCCGGGACCTTGATTTCCAAATGAAATGCTAAATTTACTTTCATCTGAAAAGAGGACTTTGGACCACTGTGTTTTATCAAGTCCAAAGTCAGCGCAGCCGTCTACCAGGAAATTTTAGAGCACTTCATGCTTCCCTCTGCTCACAAGCTTTATGGAGATGCTCATTTTATTTTCCAGCAGGACTTGGCACCTTCCCAAACTGCCAAAAGTACCAACACCTGGTTTAATGACTATGGTATCACTGTGCTTGATTGGCCAGCAAACTCTCCTGACCTAAACTCCATAGAGAATCTATGGGGTATTGTCAAGAGGAAGATGAGAGACACCAGACCCAACAATGCAGACGAGCTGAAGGCCACTATCAAAGCATACTGGGCTTCCATATCACCTCAGCAGTGCCACAGGCTGATCGCCTCCATGCCACACCATATTGATGCAGTAATTCATGCAAAAGGAGCCCCAACCAAGTATTTAGTGCGTACATGGACATACTTTTCAGTAGGCCAACATTTCTGTATGAAAAATCTTTTTTTTTTATTGGTCTTATGTAATATTCTAATCTTTTGAGATACTGAATTTTGAGTTTTCATTACCTGTAGGCCATAATCAGCAACATCATTCTGTGTGTAATGAATCTATATAATATATGAGATTCACTTTTTGAATTAAATTACTGAAATAAATGAACTTTTCAATGATATTCTAATTTATTGAGATGCACCTGTATAGTGACAGTATTCATCGCTAGATCGCCTTTGACCATACTGGAAAAGAGATCTTTCTGTATTATTAATCTCAGGGAAGGAGTGAAAGTCGATAATTAGCAACATTCATTGATCTTCAATTTGGGCAAAGCATACTGTAATTCACTTGAAAATTGTACACTGGGCACACCTCTATAAAGGAAAGATATCTAGAATTCACAAAGGACTGGACCCTAATTGTAAATGATGCCCGTAGAGTTGGGTGATAAAATGACTTTATCTATTACCTGGGTAATCACATCTCGGCAGACTTGCTTTCCATCAAACTGTCCTACCCCGTCACACATAAACACAGTAGCAAAATGGTAGCACACATGTCAAGAAGTAAGGAGCCTTTGTCCAAGACTGGTGGTACAAAGTCTGCTGTCAAACAAACCACCTTCCCTTGAAAGCTTATTTTAGCACTAGCTTTGCTACCCATCTAAAAAGTAGACCTCAGTGGTAAGATTTGCAGTGCATCATGTAAAGCATAAGTCTTTGCTATATGCCATTTTGTATGGGATTCGTAAAAGCAGTGTTAATGTTTGTGATGTGCCATCTGTTGGACTGACAGAGACATAACAACCTGATGGACACACAGACACTTATTCTTTTATTAAGTTGGTCTCCCTCAGAGGCATGCAATGGGAGAATTGTATAGTTCTGTGAGATGTGCAAGCTAGCAGCAACCGTTAAAAACCTGCTAAAAAGCATGTAACAAGGGCAGCATCATTTTTTCAGACCCAGAAGCAAACTTCCCAAAGCTCAGTTATCAGACCAAGAAATATCTCTCTATCCCTGTAACAAGTGCCCCATCAGAGAGGGTCTTTAGTATTGGGGGTAGCATTTGTAAAATACGACAGGGCATGCTTCAAGTTAGAGGCAGTAGACAGGCTAGAAATCCTTGGAAAAAAACTGTAAAATAAAACTTAACGACAATAAAAGCACCTCACATTTAAATTTGTTAATGGCCAATTACAAATGTTTTGTTTTGTTTAGAAAAGTCTGTCCTCAGAGATATGAGACATTTCCCTGGATGCACTTTTTATTTATTTGTTCTAATTTACTAACTTGTGTTCATTGATCTCCATGGGGAAATTAATCCTTTGCACATTACCCATGCTACCAACTATGACTAGTGAGCAGCCAATGTGCTGTACTCAGGGAACAGTTCCAGTTCTAAACCCACTTCCTCTACATACCCTTTCATACAAAGAAGCTATCAAGAAATATGTATGATATTCTTAAATGTTTTATTTTTTTGTTCAAGTAAAAACAGTTTTATTTGAATAGTGTCTATTATTTGAGTATTTTTACAGAAAAAAAATGAAAAATCATAATTGGGTGTAGGTGTGAAAAACATTCGAGATTAGGTGTAGGTGTGAAAAACATTTGAGATTTTGTTTATAGACTGTATCGCCCACTCCTGAATGTCAGGTAACTCTGACGGTCCTTGGGCATATGTTTTGGGATTGTCAAAACTTAAAGCCATTTTTGGAAAATATATTTTTTAATCTATCAGATAGTGTAGAATTTACGAACTTTGAAAATCCTCTTACATCAGTCTTTTGAGTTATTTCAGATGAGCTTAGACTGTTTTGTGATAAACTGACCATTATTTCTTACTAGCTGTATAAGCTTGTGCTGTAAAAAGCCCGAGGTCCTAGAAACTATTGAAATCGCCAGAAAAAAAATTGAAATGTAGAGATGTCAGGTAATTGAAAGGAACTACTATAGGCATCTCTCTCCTAGGAGGATTCGTTTTGCCGATGTGCTTGCATTGCTTGTGTATTAGCGGCAGGAGGAAAAGTAAAAGGGATACTGTTTTGTCGATGTTAGCGGCTAAGCGACTTTCTTTTTATTTGGAGGTTTCATTTTGCTGGCATGCTAACCTCGCTTGTGTATTAGCGGTGTGAGGAAAACTACAAAAGAATACCGTGTTGCTGACGTTAGTGGCTAAGCGACTTTGTCGTTCTTCTGAGATTTCATTTTGCTGACGTGCTGGGCTCACTTGTGTATTAGCGGTTAAGCAAGTTTTCTGTTTCCTCGGAGGCGGAGCCCTTAACCCGACTCCACCTTTTACTTTCGGGCCGGACAGACACACTCACTTCCACGCGTAGACATTTATATATAAGATACTACATTGTTAGTCCATAAAATAATACTTCTCAACTGAAAGAATTCTATTGCAATCTCCATAACTCAATGACAGAAAAAAAAATTTGCCTGGAAATGTGCAGAACTCCATTAGAACTTGGCCAGATTTCATATTGTTTTAATCAACACAGCCATTTTGTTACTAATTAGCTCTCTGTTTTGGGTGAAAGTATGGTTTTTAATGGGGTTTATGGTTACAAATCGTAATTGTTTCTGTGGTATATGAGATAAATTGTATTTCGGATTGTACTTACTTTATAAATCTTGTCATTACACTGAAACTTATGTCTAATTATTGTATTATAAAACTTATGTAATAAATAGGTTTGGGACTAATTAAGCTTAAACAAATGTAAGTTCTTTGTATTTATAATATAGTTATGAACCAGTGGAAATTCTTTTATTTTTTAATTTTACATGCATCATGTCATTGATAGTCATGACCGGAATGGCTAGGGTAATTGTGCTTTTTATTTATCAAAATTAATCCAACAAAGATCCAAGCATGTGCAAAACTGCAGTTCAAGAAAGTCTTTCATAAATAAATAATCAATTAACAGAAACTCACAATAAATAATCCCATAAAATGAAGGGGAAAAATAAAGTTAGTATCTGTCTTTAAAATGCTTTTCCTAGTGCTGCTGTCTCTTTTATCTTACTAATCTCTCCTTCTCCTCTCCCTCCACTCACCCATCTCTCAGGCATAATCAGCAGAGTCAAGAATCCAGTGATGGAGGCCCACAAACAACATCCTGGTCACCTTTCCATCTGCATCTGTCAGGCTTTGAGCCCGAACCTGTCATCCCTTCACATAACCTCAGCACCTGCAGGATCTCTAGTAAGCCTTGATTGCTCCTGCTCTCTGCTGTTTAATAATATTATTCTCTCTCAAATCAATATCTTTTTACTAGTTCATTGTTTTGTTTTTCATCATTTCCAAAACATTCTGTCTTTCTCAGGATGTGTGTCCTGATTTCTGCCTGAATGCTATCTTCTGGAAGCTCGTTGAGAGTTAGGACAGCTCACGAGTTCACCTAAATCCTGGTGAAGTTATTAGTAGTTTCCTAAATTAAGGGAATTGATAAAATGCCTTTTCTCGTACAACTAAGAGGAGGGTGACATATGCATCACTCTGAGATTTTTGAGCTGGTTAGGACTATTTTTCTACTCTAAGGCACTTGGTCAAAGGTTTTGTTAAGATACACTTTTGTAAATGACTTCTGGCTGTTTACTTTTGCTACGTCCAAAGCTTTGTGCTTTGCTTTTGACAATTGTGTATATTACTTTTGTTATCAATGCTTGCTACATTTTCCCTAAAATAAACACATATCTCCTGGTTTGGCTGCCCTGCCCCTGTGGGTGGCATCTTCCCCTCTTGTCAGCAGGCAAGTCAGGGGAGTTAGAACTAAAAAATCAGGTGCAAGTTGTATATGCTGTGGCCCAACAGATTAACCTGGATAAAGCAAATGGGACAACATATACTGCATGAGGATTAAGGGCTATGTATCTGAACTCACTGCTGAAGAGCAACAGTTAGCTGGAGAGTTTTGAGTCTTAACAACAGGCCCAACAGGCTTCAGCTACAGCTAATGCTATTCTAATTATTGCAATTTCAAAACCCCATATACTACACATTTGGGAGAACATTACAGCTATTGTGGTTTCCTTAATTAATGTAAACTCATAGTAGCTTTTTCCAGAGAAAGCATTTTTTTAAATATCATACTACATAGTGGGCAAAGTTCTTGAGTGAGCTGCTTATGTTAAGGATGAGAGTCAACCCAACTGCAATAATTCAGACAGTTGCATCTTGGAGTTTAGGACAGTATTTGAAGCCTAGGAGTGCAAATCTGTAAAAATTTACAGTACACTGAATATGAAGCAGTGTTCTATATAAACACTGTAGATTTTCTGTCTAGAACAAAATGTCTTTGTTTAAGAATAAGGAGAACAAAATGGTAAGCTATTACATTGATGATATTTTGGAAGAGGCCATCAGTCTGGCTTTTAAAAGAAGTGTAAACATGGCTCAGGCAGCTTGGCTTATGAATCCTCTAGGCTACAGAGAAACTAGATGACATACCCTATATGCTGGAGTTATTAGAGTGAGACTCACATCTCTTGTTGCCCAAAAACTTTATATGAAAACATTGCTTGACTCAGGAGGAGTTTCTCCTTTGTTAATTAGTTACAATTACCCACATTTCACAGTAAATACAGAATTAGGTTCAAACTATTAAAGGGCTTATAAGAAAACACCTCAGCCACCCTGAACTGATTTGATCACTGAACTCCTATATTATGTGAATTTTTTTTTGCTGATCCTTGATTATGTGCAACCCTTGATCAAAAAATCCAATCATTAACTGGGGAAAAAGGAGACTTGGAGGTCTACAGGAAATATACTTCCACAAATACAGTGTTGGTAAGGTACAAAAAAAGACTATAACTATTTTCTAGTTAGTAATTGGTTGTTTCCACACTTCCTGATGAGTATACTGACTTCTCAGATGATTTAGCAAACAAAAGTCACAGGGGTTGCTGATCCACGGGCAATACAGTTGTGCAACTGACCTCTTACCTTGATTCACCTCTTTCTATGGGGAGGTTATATTCCCTAACTGGACCACAGAAATAAAAACAATGGATGAATACATTGAGTAAAATCTGGGAAAAAGGTTTATTATATGATCCAGCAGTTCTATGGAAGCAAGGCTTTTCATGGTAGATGAGAAGGGTAGTACTCTGCATCCCTGCACAGACTATAAAGCTACATAAAACCATAGTGAAGAACAATAACCTCTTGTTGGCATTTTCATCCCTCATGACTACACTGTGAGTTTATTAAGTTGGAAATCCAAAGTGCTGACAATTTGATTCATATTAGATAAGGTAACGAGTAGCAAACATTATTTAATGCCATGTCAGGGCACTACATCTAACCTGGTCATGCTATATGGCTTGGCCAGTGCCTCCACTAATTTCCAGCTCATAAACAAAATCATTTGAGATATATTAGAAGTACATATACTAGTCTACGTATATGACATGCTCATTTTCTCACCCAAATACAAAACATATGTTAAGCATATAAGGGAGGTTCTGTCAACCCTAAGGAAACACAGACTGTTTTCCAATGTGGAGAAATGCAAATTTCACCAAACATCTGTTTTGCATCAAATTTCTTATTTTGGTCTTTGCATGGACACAGCTAACATACATGCTGTAAAAGGCCAGTCTACTCCTAGTTTCGTTAAATAATTAAAGCCCTTTGAACTTTCTGGCATTTAAAAAAAAAAAAAAGAATCTGTTGTTTATAACACCCAGCTCACCCTGCCTCACACATTTCCTAAAATCCAATCCTCCTTGAAGGCTTAAAAAAGGAAGGTCAGCTATCCGAAAGTGCGTAAGCAACTGTGGATGAAAACTGAGTACAGAGTTAAGAATTTGGTTCATATATTTGTTTTGTTGCTATTTTTTTAAGTTTGTACATTCTTCATGTGTGTGAATAGGTGCTCCTCTCATATTCCAAAAAAAATATATTAAATTAATTTACATCTCTGAATTGCCCCAGTATGAGTGTGTGTGTGTGCGTCCTGCTGGTCCCTACCTTCTAGTACTGCCTGCAGCTCTGCATTAATTTAAACAAGTTCTAAAAAAAGAAAGATAAAAGAATGAGTATTTTCCAAAATATGTCTTTGTTAAGCTCAATTGGAATATAAAAAGATAATTAACTGGTAAGTCATAAGATACAGAGAATTGATTACAATTATAAAGAATAGCACTTACATTTGCTGTATAAATGGGATGCTTTGAAGAAATGTGGCCTCTACTTATTTTGTCTTGCTATTTACAACTGTAATTATTTCCATGAGATATCCAATACTCTCACCAAATGTAGCACAATCTGCAGCCTTGTGAAACATATGTGTATGTGAAACATATTTTACTAACATAATCAATAATGATAATAAAAAAACCACCAATGTAATAAATTAGACAGGCACATTTTTTCACTTAATGTCACAATTAAGACAAGCGAAACTACTCCAAATTCTGTTCAGGGTCATGAACAAATGTTAAATTACATTCTACTTATGTTATGCCATTTATAAAACTGCCCTTGAGAGTTAAGTGCACCTCTTAAAATGAAGGTAATTATACTAGCATTAAATGTGAGTGGGAGCAGACCTATATATTAAAAGAAGCACATCGAGCAAAGACAATTTCCAGAATGCATTGACAAGGGGGAAAAGCAAATTTAGACTGTTAACAGTCTCTTCAATCTTTTGCTTTTGCTTGATGGACCATTAATGATTTCCACATAAGATCTTTTTGTGTTGTATTTGAATTTCTCACTTAAGTTTTGGTTTCTACGACACATTCAGTGTTGTTTTTTTCCATTATATCATTTAACAAACCTGACCAATCTTGATCAAAGGTACAAAACAATTTAAAAATAAGTTAGAAGCAATATTAATGTTGCACATGTATCACTTTTCATGGCATTATTGCAACATTAAAGCTAAAGTAAATAACAACCTAGATTCCTTTGACTCCTATCTGCACTATTAGGCCATTATGTCAGCAGCATACATTTTTGTAATGGATGTTCAACCATTTCGGGTCAATTTCTCTTATGTTATCGTCAGGACAGAATCTGATGCCACTGAGATAGCCTTGGAGAGGCTAATCATTCCTCTGAGGGCTATACATCTTAGAAGAGATTAAGAGCTTACTCAGAGCTAATCTTTACATTTAAAATAGTGGCAACATTTCTTTTAGAGACAAATTCATCACATAATGGCGTGCAATTGAGCAGCACATAAATACATTCAGAGTATGACTAGCCCTCTAATTGCTATGGCTAGAAAATAGAAATCCTTCCCCAAAAATATAATCTGTTACAATTTTACAAAACCAGTAAATAATAAGTAAATTATATGCAATTTAAATTTGGACCACCTTGTAATTGAAGAAAATGTATATTGAAGTAGAAGGAAGAGTTTGTGAGCTCACAGCACCTGGTTCAACCCCAGCTGTGTCATTTTTCTATATGTTCCTTCTGTATTTATATGGGTTTTAGAGTGACTGAAGCTCAATAACATGCTTGTAAGATAACTGATAACCCTGCCCAGGTATATGTGGCCTGCAACAGATTAATAGTGTTAACTTTTCCAATTGCCTGCTCAAATCAGTCTCCAATTGCCTGCTTCAATTAACTGGGTTAATTAGGGTAAGAAAATGAAGGAATGGTTGGATGGAAGAATTTATCCTTTATATATGACCATTGATTATACTTCATTTCCATTTAAAGAAAATGCAGAATATTCTAAAATGAAATTAAACTAAAGATACAATCATGTTCATACTAAAGATGTGCAGGTTAGACTTCTTAAGTTTCTGAAAATGGAGAATTTTCTTGCTTTTAAAAACTATTAACTGTCTTCTTTCTACGTAGCCCATAGTGTACCGTGATCACTAAGGAAGTTAAGCAGCTCTAAATATGTTTTAAACATCAATTACATTTTGCTCATGATGCTGATTTTGTTGTAGTACTGCTTGAATAGAAAATATTTCCAACCTGGAGATTCTCCTAATCTTTGTTTGAATTTCTGATAATATCAGGAAATTACTGCATACTTCCCACAAATGCAGAATATTACTTCTTCAAATGATCAGTCCTCTAAACACTGTAAAAATGAAAAAAATGAAATGAATTGAAATTATCCTTTTGACAAGAACAGGTATCTGAAATGGATGGACAGAACAGAATTATGTAGTGTGCTTTTTCCACAAGTGAAAAATGCTTCACTGAATTTCTTTGCGAAGGTAATAATGGAAAGTGTGTGTCAGTTCTGTTTGGGCCACTTTCTCTGTCTATTAATGTGAGATACAAGCAGGATGTTATTGGTCAGTGTTAAGTGCTACTGCTTTATAAGTCAGGAGTATTCACATATAAATGCAATGTGTTCTACCAAAGGTTACAAGAAGATGGTTATTTTGAGCCAGAGTTGATTATAGTGGTTAAGTTTTGTGCAGTGACTAGAAAAAAGATTTGATCTCTTGCTTTATTGCTCCAAGAGTGTGAAATCTGAAGTGAATCATCGAGTGCAAGCTGAAACACTCTCTGCAGATACTCCTGTTTTCTCCATCACACCAAAGAAGTGCAGGTTAGGCTAGGTAGTGATTCTAAATTAGACCTGTTGTGAAAGAGCGTGTGCCTAGTGCTGCTAGGATGGGTTCTTGCTCCCGTGACTATAAAATTGGTTTAAGTTGATTCAATAAATTAAATGAACAGGTTAGATGATGAATGGGTAGGTGGATGGATGGCTTAGTTCAATAAATTGATGGACAGATAGATAAAACATTTACAAAATGTGTATGCATGTGTTATTTAGTCACTTTTCTCCATACCTGCTGCTTCCTGTACAAATCTGAATGCTCAGGCCTATTCTAGCATCAAGGCATGAACTAACCTCTATAGAGTGCCAGTCCACCTCATGTCGCACTGTGGTGGCCCAAAGAGTCAGTGGAATGAAAATGCCTCTGGGAGGTCAACCACAAAACAAACCAACATGTTTAGTTTTCATTGGTAAATTAGAAGCAGGGCATTTTATTAATGAATTACTTAATTGATATTTCAAAAAACAATACTAAAGTTTAAATATTTAACATATAACACATAGGTCATGCAAGGAAGTAGTAATATTATTTGGGCCTTGAGATACTAACCTATCAAGACCCAGAAAGCTTCAAAATGATTGGCTGTATGTCCCCTATACCATTAAATAATTAACTTCTATTTTTTCAGTTTTCTTACTTACATTTTCTCTTTTATTATATTTAACTTCATTCTGAAAGGTGAGTCATTATAAAAAAAAAACACCAGTGCTAAAATGTACTCTATGTATAGGCATATTAATCTTGTTCAGATACTGTGTTTTCTTCATTTGCTTTGCTCCATTCCATATGTCAGGGACTCATCAATCTGAGTTAGTCTTAATTGAGTAAATCGATGATTCACCTCAGATTTTGCACCCTTGGATCAATAAATCAAATGATCAAATCTTTTATCTAGTCACTGCACAAAATATAATCACTATAATCAATTCTGGTTCAAAATAACCATCCCCTTATAACTTTGGTAAGGTGCATTGCATTTGTGTGATGATGAAGAATGTTAAACTTACCAAAGATAGCTTATCTTGATGGCAGCCATTGTCCAGCAATAAACTCCTGTTTTCTTGATGTTAAACATGGTTTGTTTTTTAAAGTAGTGAATTTTCTAGCATTAAAGGCAAGTTAATGGTTGGGAGATTATCACTCAGAGTGATCTCAATTTAACTTTACCATGTAGATTACATACAGTTTACCAATTCAAAACATAACAGAAGTAAAAGAAAGTATCCTTTAATGCAATGTAGTACATTCATTAATATGAAAAAAACAAAACATTTCACTTGTTACAGTAAGTATGCAGTAATCACATTTCTAATTGTTGAACCATAAAAGTGATATACTTGTATATTCCAGGGAAAGGTTATTTAGTATTTCAAAACATCTACATGCCTAGTTGAGTGTAATCTTAGGGTTTACTAACTTAGACAACTGAGAATTTTTTAAAGCATTTTTGTGAATCTATGTTCACAGTAATTAGGTGCATGCTAAAACTATAACAGGAACATAAATTTGCTCTTCAAATAAAATACATGCATTGAAACATCCATCCATCCATCCATTTTCCAACCCACTGAATCCGAACACAGGGTCACGGGGGTCTGCTGGAGCCAATCCCAGCCAACACAGGGCACAAGGCAGGAAACAATCCTGGGCAGGGTGCCAACCCACCGCGGGCATTGAAACATTTTAAATATAAAAGCTAAGATCCAAGGTTTTATTTTAATCAGACTCTAATTTAGTTTATTGAAAAACCAAATAGTATCATGGTCGTCAAAATAGTGTTTAAATCAGTATTTGTATCATTGGCATAGTTCTGCTAAAGTAATTTTTCCTTACTGCCATGAAAGTGAAACTTACTTTTACTGAATGGACAATACAACGGTGTCTTGGCCTAAAAAATTATTAAAGTTTACTAAACACAATGTTATTCTGCATTCACTTTTACTCAATGGAAATATCTTCTTTTGTATATTATGATCAGACTTTTGTTTTTGATTTTTTTAACATTTTTTTTTCTTTCTTTTAGGAGTTTTAGAGATCAAGGAATCGTGTGGTTACATTTGTTTAATAAGTAATACTTTAACAATGCTGAAAATAAATAATGTTCCCCAGCAACATCATGTTGTTTTTCTTCTAGGTGCCAACATCCATTTTGAGAGTTATTTGTTGACTGTTGTTATGCCGTTGCTTTATAATGTCAAGGAAGTGTACATTGTGTACAATCATGTGGTCGGAGACATAGCAGAGAGGCTGTGTATGTCCTGGTTGTCCAAGACTGTGGATTGTCCTAAAGCAGCTTTGCATTCATTCTTTGTTTTTATTGAATTCCTTGTAAAAAATGTATCCCCTGCTTTATGACTATGGTTTATGATTTGAACATGATTACTTTTCCTGACTGATTCTTGATACACATCCTGATTGCTTAACTATTTGTTTTTCCGCCTATGACCCTTGGCTTGAAAACTTTTAACTTAGCAACATCTGCCGATTACAGTTCCACCATGTGCATTCAGCACCCTATATCGTCCATCCATACATCCATTATCCAACCCGCTATATCCTAACTACAAAGTCACTGGGGTCTGCTGGAGCCAATCCCAACCAACACAGGGCGCAAGGCAGGAAACAAACCTCGGGCAGGATGCCAGCCCACCGTAGACCCTATATTGTGCCTCGAATAAATGATATCTGCCATTAAAACTAAGGCAGGGACATTAACTAGACATTCTAAATACATTACAGATTTATGCAATTTTACATGGATCTATTTAACTCTGGGGAATGTGGTGCCATCAGACAGTGAAACTGAACATTTTCTTTCAGGGCTTGACTTTCCAAAACTGTCAGCAGAAGAAGAGGCAGAATTGGATGCTCCTTTAGAAATGGAGGATTTGCAAGTGGTGTTGGCTTCAGTTAAATCTAATAAAAGTCCTGGGGCCTCATGTATAAACAGTATGTATGCACAAAAATGTTGCAAATGTCCGTTTCCATGCTCACATCACAATGTATAAAAACTAAACTTGGCGTAAAGCCACAGACATTTTCATGCTAGCTCAATCCCTGGCATATGCAAGTTTTTTAAACTGGCGGCACCCAGCGTCAAAGCAGTGCCTTTGTTCCAGTGTGGTATTCCTTTATTTTTTAGATCCTATTTTTGATCCCTGATGCGGCTTTATCATATACACTGAAATTAACCGCATATTGTTTATTAGTTTAAGGCATCTGATTGTAATTAACCTGTAACAATACAATGCTCCACAGAATGGCCAAACAATTCCAAATACCATAGCTGCTTTAGCATTGTTACTCTCACTGCACCACTCTGAGTATTTATCCCACAGTATCTGAGTGTGGAATCACAGCTCTACAGCAGTTGATTAGAAAGAGAATTATCGGCATACATTATATCATCTAGCACATGCTGCCTCAGCCATGCACACAGTCTATTTGAACTGCTCTCATATGACAAATGCTTCAGAGCTTTTCCTGTATGGACCTCACAGTTCAGAAACAGTTTCATCCCAAGAACTATAAACACACTCAATCAGTTCAAGTGCTTCTTGTAGAACTGTTTGAAATTATAAGTACAATTACCTCACTGTAAACTTGCAATACAGTTATAATATTGCACAACCTGAGCCACTTTATAAAGTGCGTATTTACATATGATGACAATATCATTTTTAAGATGAAATACAGCAAAATATGTTTATTACATTATACAGATAAAATGTTAACATCATTTAAATAATCTATATTTTTAATAATTAAACATGTGAGGACAAGATGTTGCAGCGCTAGCAACGAGCTGGCGCCCCGTTCAGGGATTGTTCCTGCCTCGCACTGTATTCTTGCTGGGGCTGGCACGACACTGGAAGGATAAATGGATAGAATAATTAAACATGTACTACGAAGATATTTCAGTGTTCCCTAAACATTTAGAAGAATCTGCGTTTTAATCTTACAGATGGCTTAACATCTATTACAGAGCTGATTGTGTGGTGATTGGGTACTTGCAGAAAGAAAAGGAAAGACAGGAATTGGAGGTTAATATGTTTGAAAGAGACAGTAAATTGCTGCAATAAATTATTTCATCGAACGTCGCGCATGGTGCAGCAAGGATCTTGCGTGAGGCAGTAACAATCTCTGGACAGGGCGCCAGCTCGTCACTATCACTGCGCCACTGTGTTCCCATGTTTAATAATATGCTTTAACTCCTATCATCATAAAAATTATATCAAGTATACATCTCAGTATTTAAATTATTCAGAGAGCTGTAATATCATGAATCGTCACATTGCTATTTATGAGAGCAATTGGTCGGTAATTAATGCATTTGGTTGAGTCCTTACCCATTTTGATATTTCTAGGTATGTTTCTGGATAGAATTTAACATTTCATACAGAGGGACAGATAAACAAGACCAGAAAGCCTTATATAACTCAATTGGCAATCCATCCAGACCAGAGGCCTCATGCATAACGCTGTGTGTAGAATTCACACTATAACATGTCGTACAGACAAAAGCGGAAATGTTCGTACGCACAAATAAATCCAGATGCATAAATCTGTGCAAATGCCAACTTCCACGTTCTTCGGCTACATAAATCCTGTTCAATGTGAAAAGTAACACACGTGCACGTGCTTGCTGTCCCGCCCTAATTCCTCCCAGAATTACGCCTCTTTGAATATGCAAATCCATATGAATAGCCCTTAAGCTCAGCCTTCTGTGAAACGACAATGGCAAAAGCACGGGGGAAAAATAAAAGAAGTTCAGCGAATACCAAGTGGAGGCAAGGAAAAACTTACTATTTGTTAGTTTAAACAGTGATATAATCAACAAAAGGAAGTTGATTGAGTGACAGAGTGTCGGAGAAACTCGAAAGCTCAAGTTCACAAAGTCGCACAGTGCCCGAAATAAAAAAAAAGTTGTCATATGTCAAAGGCGCCGTAAAAAGGTGAATAGTAGCCCACAGTCTGAGTGTCATATGAAAGATTATTAGGGTACAGAGAAAAAAAATAGGCACACAGTGGGGAAAAAAGCATGAAATGTGAACTTTAATCTTGGAATTTCCACTTTAATCACGTAGTTTATTTTGTCATTAAAGTAGAACATCATAAACATCTTAAAATTGTTTAATATACTAGTTTCTCAAATCCCATCATAACTAAAGTAGCATGTTAAATGCTTTGTTTTGTATTTGATCTTCTATGTGCTCTATGTGTGTGAATCACTATGTGCTTCTTAAACGGGCTTTCTCTTCCTCTGACTGGACGTAGAATCCATTACATTCGTGATATTAAAGCTCTCTGAATAATTTAAAAACTGAGATGTATACTTGATATCATTTTCATGATTATAGGAGTTAAAGGGTGTTATTAAACATGAGAACACGGTGGCGCAGTGATTGTTACTGCCTCACCCAAGATGCTTGCTGCACCATGTGTGATGTTCAATGAAATAAGTTATTGCAGCAGTACTGTCTCTTTCAAACGTGCTAACCCCCAATTCCTGTCCTTACTTTTCCTTCTCCAAATACCCAATCGCCACACAATCAGCTCTGTAATAGACGTTAAGCCATCTGTAAGCTGAGAACGCCGATTCTTCAAAACTTTTAAGGAACATTGAAATATTTTCGTAGTACATGTTTAATTATTCTATCCATCTATCCTTCCAGTGTCGCACCAGCCCCAGCAAGAATACAGCGCGAGGCATGAACAATCTGTAAACGGAGCGCCAGCTCCTCGCTAGCACTGCGGCACCATGTACTCACATGTTTAGTTATTAACAATATAGATTATTTAAATGAAGTTAAAGTTTTATCTGTATAATATAACAAACATATTTTGCTGCATTTCATCTTAAAAATGATATTGTCATCATATGTAAATATGCACTTTATAAAGTGGCTCAGGTTGTGCAATATTATAACTGTATCGCAAGTTTACAGTCAGGTAATTGTACTTATAAGTACAAAGCATTCTACAATGAGCACTTGATGGACTGATTAAGTGCGTTTATAGTTCTTGGGATGAAACTCTTTTTGAACCGCGAGGAAAGGCTCTGAAGCGTTTGCCGTATGAGAGCAGTTCAATAGACAGCATGGCATGAGGCAGCGTATGCTTGATGCTGTATACCGATAATCTCTTTCCAATCAGCTGCTGTAGAGCTGTGATTCCCCACTCAGATACAGTGATATAAATACTCCGAGTGGTGCAGTGAGGGTAATATGGAAAAAGATGATACGCTGTGGCAACCCCTAACGGGAGCAGCTGAAAGAAGAAGAAGAATGTACAGTGAGAGTAACAACGCTAAAGCAGCTATGGTATTTAGAATAGTTTGACCATTCTATGGACCATTATATTGTTACAGGTTAATTACAATTAGATGCATTAAACTAATAAACAATTAGTGGTTAATTCCAGTGTATTTATAAAGCTGCGTCAGGGATGTAGATCTAAAAAAGAAAGGGAAATCACTCTGGAACAGTAGCATTGCTTTGATGTTGGGTGCCAGCAGTTTGCAAAACCGAGCGGAGAACTTGCGTATGCCAAGCATTTAGCTACCATGAAAATGTGCCTGGCTTTATGCCAAGTTTAGGTTTTATACATTGCGATTTGAGCATGGAAACGGACTTACGCAACATTTTTGTGCGTATGCACCGTTTATACACCAGGCCCCAGGAACTCATTGATGTGTCTCTCGGTGGCTGCCTTATCTGAGCTCACGGCTTCGGCATGCCGTATGACATTGTGAATACTGCTTCTTTTTTTAAACTTCTCAAACCATCCCCTGCTCGCTTTAAATGATTCCATTTCTGAATCACTCATTCCAGGGGTTTTCTTAACGAAAGCAACTCCCTTGCTTTTTCACATATGATTGCATCAGAAAAGTTATCACCTGCTAACTGTTTCTGGTTTACCCACACTAGCAACAACTTTTCAACATCATCAATTGCTCTAGGTCTTTGTTTCGTTAACACTTAAACACCTTTTGCCACATCAGCACTCTTGAATCTTTCTCTTTAAGAATGGTACATATTGTTGATGTTCCTCTTCCATATTGGCATGCCAGATCAGCCACACGAACATCATCTTCATGTTTTTTGATGATCTCTTTTTTCAGTTCTATAGTTAAGTTTCACTAATTTCTTTATGGGTGCATCCTTTAATGCTCTCTTTGGCCCCATGCTGGTCGTACATTTTCATAACTGAACAGTAAAATACACAAAAAACTGGTAACGTGTTCACAATAAAATAATTCACATATTAATTCGGCAAAGGATGGGCTTAGACTGACTCAAGAATCCTTTGTCTAACCGACGCCACACAAACCATACATGTTTGATCATGTTCGAAAAACACTCAGGTTCTGAGTAACTACTCATGTACGGAGACAAATTTCATGATGGAAAAATGCTCATATACTGAATTACGTGGGAAAAGAGGCACTCGTGAACAAAGGTCTCACTGGATCTATTAGTAAAATTAATTTTTAACCCTGTTTAAATTATATTAACGTTATGGTTCCTCTGTTCTCTCCCCCTGGTTTTTGGAAAGAGGTTAAGTTGGTGCTACCAAGATTTTTATGGAATAAAAAGAGCAACTTGACTTGTGTTAAGGTGGATGCTGGCTTGTGTTTCCAGACTTTGAGTGATATCATGCTGCTTATGTTCTTAGGTCTACTTGGCAATGGTATACTAAGAAGTCGGTGACCCCATCTTGGTTAACTTTAGAACAGAATTTGGTACCTTGTGTTTACTTACCTTCTCTCCCTTTCTATGGCGTTAAATCTAAGATGTTAATTGTACAACTCTCACCCATAAGCTGCAGGTTTGGGTTCAGGAAGAGCGTATTTTAACCCCATTCTGAAGTGGCACTCATATTCACCTAGTTTTGATAAAAGTGCCCCTAATTCTGGATGTCATCTGATCACTTTCTTTGTGTGGTATAAGGTAGGTATTCGTACATTAGGTGATATTTTTGATTCCAGTGGCCTTGAACCCTTTCAGTTATTATGAATGGAATTCTCAATTCCAAACTCCTTCTTTTATCTGTCTCCAGGTAAGATCGTCTATTAAAACATAGGGCATTGTACTATCTGCTCCCCTGCCCATAAAACCACTAAATAAATTTGCCTTTGCACTTAGCTCTCATTCTAAAAATCTCTGAAATTTGTGCTACACTCCATAGTGCAGCAGCTAATCCATTAGCTATTCAAAAAGTCTGGCAACAGGATTTGTTGTCTGATGCAGAGATTTGTTGAGATACCATTTTTGACAACAAGGCCTACTCCAGAAATCCAGATTATCAGTATGTGCAATTTAGATTTGTTCATCATACATATATTACACAACATGTTTTTTTATAGGTAAGGCCGATTCCCCAGACTGTAATTTTTTCCCATCTAAGGTGCCTGGCACCTTTATGCATGACTTTTGGGAATGCCCCAGGGTGGCAGAAATGTGGAATCTTGTTATGAGTGCCCTTACATCCGTTCTGGATATTCAAATACTTGTATCACCACAACTACCGATCTTACTAGATTTCTCTGTTTATATTTCGAGAATTAATGGGGCTTCATGTATTAGAAAGTGGGAGGCTATCACTAAGAAAATCAAAAGCCAACTCTACTATGTTTAGGGTTTTTTGTATTTCCTCTGTATAATATTTTGCATACTATGGATAATTGTTTGTTTGCTGTCACAGTGAATGGGCATTCTGGGTTGCGACCATGGAGTCTTTGGGGAGGTATTGGGGTGCTGGTGTTTACAACCCCTCTATCGTCTAACATTTATAAGTGAATGATTTTTCAAACACAGTTTGTAATTTTTTTTCTTTGAATTACCTGTAATTTTATATACTGTACATGTTTCCTGTTTATATACTGCTATGTATAATATATTCTTCTCAAGCAATAACTGATCACAAATAAAATGCCTCAAATATCATACATATACAGTACATGATCACTTTAATTTATCTGCTGGTGATACTTGATGTGTTTCCTGATGATGCATGTTCTTCTATAGCTTTTATTCAATCTTTCTGAAGATCCTAGTAATCTTAAAAGTTTCAAGAGAATTATTTCATGCATCAATAATGTGTAGAATTCCTCCTTAGACACACTTTATAAAATGTGGATCATCCAAAATTTTAGTTCACAAAAAGAATATTGCAGTGGTGCACAACTCTTGATAAGACATTAGCAGTGCCATAGCATAGTAATAAAATAATTTACACCTCAAATCAGCATACGTTTAACTTTCTTCATACCACTGTCACTCCACCAGCAAATGATTTTTTTCTCACCATACACTTATTTTTCAGTCTTTATTTCCTTGCTTTGTGCCCAGTACTGCAGGAATAAACTATGGTCCCCTAGAACCCTAAATTATATTAAGCATTATTGAGAATGTTATGTTATCTTAGATTTTTCATTCTTTTTTCTCATCATCTTTCTGGTTTGTTTATATTTTTTAGGTTGAAAAGAAAACAATTTCTTGTTTTTAAATTACTTCATACAACAACACATGCATTATAAATCAGTTAGACACAAACAGTGCTATACATTATTCAGATAAGATGCACTCTCCTCGACTCATCTGTGGAACAGACAAAGAAAATGATTTATTTTGAAGGACTATAGGCTGAGAAACATGCTGAAATACTCAAAAGCTTAGAAATGGTTCAGCATGCTAAATTAGTGGAGAACATTATTACATGCCTGTTAGATTCTAAAACAACTACCTTGAATTTCCCTGTTATTTTTTTTAAATTGAAAATAAAATATATCCTTTTCTAAATGTGTTATAGTAGACTATCTGTGCTACCCAATCAACACAGACCTCATTATTAATGTTTGCAGTGCACCATGCAATACGATGCATTTTGTTAATAAAAATGTTTGTGATGCACCATCTTTTGAAATGACAGAGACATAGCAGCTGGTTGGACACACAGACACTTATTCTTTTATTAAAATGGAAGGGTTAGGATACTTCCAGTTAAGCAAAATAGGACAGAACACTATCAAAGAGGTGTAAATGATTACAATAAGTTGTTAATAAAATTATATTCAAATTAGTCTTTAAATCACTGTGGAATTATGACTTCTAGGTATCTCCTCGGTTAGAGAGAACTTCAACCTGGAGGAGTCCCATTTAACTGTGTTAAACAAAGTTGTCTTAATGCTACCACATCTCTTTTTGAGCAAATACAAAGAACAAAAGGTAACATCAGAAGCTCTGGAACCCCATACTCTTGTAGCACCTTCCTGACAATGCCATGAGGTACTTCATCAAAAGCTGAGAAAGGTGGTCTTTCACCAATTGGAACACAACCTGTTTTCCAATTCTCTGAAAATGAGCATTACTTTCCCAGTTTGACAGTTTTAAAGCACTCTCTTCACCTTGCATAAAACATTGTTAAAAGAACTCCTACAATATCCAGTGCTTTCATCATTTCCAGTCAAATTTAAGATCTTCACAGTGACTTTGCCCAGTATAGAGTAATCACTGCGGTAAAATTAGTCACTGAAATGGACCTCAAACCCAAAGTTTCTTGTGTTGCCTCCCCACCCACCTCTAAAACAGGCATTTCCACCTGTTTTAGAAGCTTTCTGAAGTACTCCAACCACCTCTCCCTTATATCCAATACTGTGGTCAATGTTTCCCCACCTTTTCTGAGAATAGCCTGAGTGAGATCCTGACTTCCCTTCCTCATTACCTGAATGACTTTTTAATAAAAACACTAATGATAATTTTAACAGAAAATGAATCAAAACAGCATCCGGAATATAATACAAATTAATTTGTGAACCAGACATTAAAACCAGTATTTATATTTATGTAACTATAAATAGAACAATAACAAATCACTGACATCTTGTAATAGCCTAGGGCCATGTCTAGGGTGGTAAGATAGTCTCTGACTCTCCTTAACCTGGATGTGAATGAAGTAGGGGCATATAATGAATGTTTGGATGGAAACTACAGGCACAAAAACTAAACATTTAAAGTTTAGTGTCTTTGAATATTGTAATGGAATGTTAATCAGCTTTACGAAAACAGCAGCTGACAATCAATAAGAAAAATGAGAAACATTATGGTGACTGCTCCAAGTGAAGACTACTTACGTTTACCAATGAGGGCACTTTTACTAGCTGGCATTGATGAGGAGTTATATGTTACTTATAAATCTTATTATAAGGTGCTATAATCTCACCCCCAAAAAAGGTACATTTTAGGAAATCATTTTGTGCATGGGACAGTAGTTCATTGTAGATGGCAGGGAAAGCAAAATGTCAAAATACATTTTTTAAATGATTAATTCATAAAGAAAAGATTGATGAGAAATAGCAACAAAAATGTGATTCTACTGTATAAAGCATTTTCAGATTTTCATCATTTAACATCTCAGTTCTATTTTGCAAAATAAAATACCTTTGTTATATTAATCTACTTATTACTTATTCTTGTCGACAATTTGTAATGCTTTCTTCCAAGGTGCTTTCAGTGAAAAATGTTTGAATGAAATATATATTAATAATACTAGCAGACATATGAATGGATTACACTACATTTTACTTATATGTGGTATTGTTGGAATGAGACACTATATAATTAAAATAGCAGAACCTCTACACTATAGTGCAAAACTGTGACATGTAAAAACAGAACATTCTGCATTTCATAAAAATTATACAGTATATGTATAATAAAATGGTAAATTTTTGCAAGTCTGCTTTTTTAATTTTCCCAGAATTTCAAGCTTCTGCTATTGGTATCCTGTGATTCTGGCCAGATGGATTATAAAGCCTTTTTGTAGTTGAGAGATTTATAGCATACTTTATCTAATGGAATCATCTTTGCAAATTTAACAGTACATTATTTTCACACTGAACTATGCTCAGCTGTGCAACTTCCTATTTTAAATCCTGATTACATTTTCACCTGTTTTTAATATTTTCTTGGACTGTGAAAATGTATTTTTTTCAAAGCTTCATCAACTGTTAGAAAACACACTATAATATGTATGTTTAAGTGTTACCATTCAATTTGGTTGTGTTTGTGGACTATGAATATACCTGTATAGGTTTTCCTGGACACTTGTTTCCCAAAAAAGTCCAGATCCCAAAAAAGTACAGATTTTATTGCCTGGTTGCCATAAATTAGCCAGGTTTGGATGTGTGGGTGAGTATGCCCTGTGATGAACTTGCAGTCATTAAACTTGAAGACCCTGTTCAGCTTCAAAAAATGAGTGAATTTTATTTGATTCAAATACTATGATTTGTTATTTATTACTACACATATGTCATATATAAGTGTGCATTGTTTATTTGTTCTATAATATTTATTATTATTATTATTACTGTCTAATTTTAATGTGTTTTTCTTTGCTTGTAATTTTTCCTTTTGCATCTTTTACAGCACTCTGAGCTGCATGTTATGTATGAAAATGTGCTATAGAAATAAATACTGTTGGTTATACACATGTATGGCAAATTAAGAATTTACAGTACAGTAGTAAATTAAGTATAAAACTGCTATTAATAGATAGTGTTAAACCTGAACAATCAAGTAGCATGAAATTCAGAACTTGGACTAAAAGCTAAAACCATAATGTTACAATTGAGGAAGAACCTTTAGCAAATATCTGAAAAGGTATTTGCATAACCTTTTATTTATTTGGCATGTTAATAAACTTAGGAAAAAATTCCTATGTTTTTTGAAATTTTTAGTTAGTTTTGTATTCATAAAATTTGATAATGTGGTAACTTTGCTATAACCCATCTTTGAGCCAAGATAATCTGAGTTAATATTACTTTTCTGCAGAGCTTCCAATTTTTCTCCATGATTATGAGTACTTCTTCTCGCATTCCTACATTTCTTCCTATTATTTTACTCCTAACTATGTGTTTTCATCATCTTCCTAAATCACAAAGCACTTGACTTGAGTGATGGGCTTCCATTTAATACTCTTTCTGGCTGTGTTTCTTAATGTATAAATTCTGTCTATGTTATTTTTGCATGTGTTAATGATACATTTCTGGATGTTAGTTATTTTTATTGTTTTGTGGAGGCGCCTGTTTGCTTCCAGTTTTGTGGGTTGTTTTTCGTCTGGGCACCACCATTTTGTGATGCAAATTCAAATGCACTGCCATTTTGATCATGGTAACAACTTCGGTTGCAATAACTGTTTTGGAACACTGCTCTTTCCAATTTAGCTTTTTTAAGGTCTTATGAACAATTTTTAATGAAAGACTTGAATTGAACCCAGTTTAGCCCTAGAATGCAAAATTGGATTTCTCAACGTCAGCACAACAGAAAAATGTCTCTAGCTTAACTAAGAGGTGATTGATGATGTTCCACATGGCAGATTATTCTTTCAAATAAACCATTGCTGCTGTGTCATGCTGGTTACTTTAATATAATCTTAAGCACAAAACATATGAAAACAAAACATTGTATTTTTTCAGTTATGTATATACTGTACATATACACACATATTTATAAAATATACTCTGTGTGAATACTGCTACAAACTCACAGTATTTAAATCAACAAGTATTAACTACTAGTACACTGGATCACTGTAAGTACTGTATACACACAGCTACAGTCAGGGTTGTCAGGTCCTGGAAATATTTCCAGTCAAATGACAGCTAACCTCCCAACCCCCCGGATTAGCCCAACAAATGAAGCTGTTGATGCCCAGGGGAAGTTTCGGGGCTGTAGATATCCCGGTTGGGTTCCTCTTGGAGTTTTGCTGTTTGGATGGTCACACAAAAAACATACACATTACGAAATCAAAATTTGGTCTACACAAGGCTTTCAAACATTGCCCAGTTTGGGGTGAAAACCTCACATCTAGCAACACTGGCTACAGTAGGTAAATACAGTATATTTAACAATGTTACCATGATGGAATTTGGCACCCAGTTCTATATTAGACTAAGCATACTGAATTAATAATTCTGAATGCCATGCATATTATGTTAATTGAAATCTGTATGGCAAGCTAAATTAAAATGTATTGATGCCTCAAAATCTACTACATCACATTTTCAGGTGTCTAAAACTAATTTCAAAATATCTCAGAAAATTTTAAGATATATATAATACTGTCTGAGATATCTCAAGTGCATAATATATTTGTATATATCTCAAAATAACTACATTCAATGGGACTTCCTACCAGATCACAAAATGCACCAGAGATATCTTGAAATGTGCATGAACTTACTTCAAGATATATTGAAATGAATGTTAGATATCTGAAAATGAACAGGTAATATTTTAAGACAGTTGTGGAAAGACCAGATATATTTATTGGTAGTTCAGATATCTGAATAGATATTAAGATATTCTGAAATAACTGTCTTTTTAAACATATTTTTAAATCTAGTTGAAATATCTTGAAATAAATATCTCACATATAGCAAAACAAATATAAAAATATCAAGAAATAAATCTGAAATATTCATTCATCCACCTCTCTTTTTCCAAACCTGTTTATCCAGAATATGGTTGCGGTAAAGCTGGAGTCTATACACCAGCAAGCATCAGCCACAATGGCAGGAACAATCCCTGGCCAGGGTGCCATATAAAAAATGCATTTTATTTTATGAAATACAAATTTGTTAAAAATGCATTTCTTATTCTAGAATTCAGTTTTAGATATTTAAAAATACATTTCCAGATACCACTAAATATTAATTCAACTTGCTGTATTAACCACATGTTTATATAAAGTTTGTGCACGTCAACACTGACTTATGTTGGACCACTTGAGTAAAAGGTTCAGGTAATGTGTGTGGTTTTATCTTTTTTCCCATTAACATTTCATACTCTATTCCAAATGCTTTGTATTTCTTTATATGATTACTCATAAAGCTACTGGCATGCTGCTTATCTGTTCATAGACAAAAACCTAAGTCAGAATAGTTTAATTGTTTCCCTTTATGTTGCTAATGCATTTCTTGTCCTTCTTCTTGGCTATTCTGTTGCTGTTCAGATTTTCAAAGAATCTCTTAGAGAGTAGATGAAGAGACAATTTCTCAACACATGACAGACAATTTTGCAATAAATGAAATATAGAGATAGGAAAGCACAATAAGCAGAAGAAATAAGTGACCTGGAGTATCCAAAAGTGGTGAAAAGGATCAGGAAATCTTGTTTTGCTAAAGATATTTGCAAAAAAGACCAGCCTATTCAGTCCAAGGAATCTAAAAACATTTGTTGTTGGACTGGAGAAAAATAAACAGAACTCAGTCATTCCAAAACATAAGTGCTACCAAACTGTCTATAGATTAGCTCATACCTTGCCACAAACATCAAAGCAATTTATGAAAATAAGATGGCCGTGAAATTAGATTAGCCTCTTTATGCTACCAGCATTTCAAATGCTAATAAAAAGAGAACACAAGTCAAAACAACACTTTAAGTGTATGGCAAGTCAGTTACAAGCAAATCACATCATCAAATAATTCAATTCACTCAAACTAGCAGATTAAATACATTTCCATATCATGTAAACTAAATTATGCAAGAAAACCATACAACAAATAGGTAAACTCTTGAAATTAGTACTTAACTCATTGTATTTAAACTATGCTCTAAATTTAAGAAAGCTTTTTATTCAAATTGGTACAACTAGAAATTGAGCAATTTAAATATTATGACCAGCCAGGGCAAAACAGAACTAGAAAATGAACATGAAAAATAACAGAAACAAATTGATTTTAAAGTTTTCAAGCATACACTCATGACAAAAAAGTATGGACAGACTGCTGTAGGTACTATTTGGTAGCAGTTCTTAATCAGTCATATTTCATGTAATATTTTGGCCATTTCCAGAAAAGAGGGTATATTCAAAGCGGTTATAGTTTTCTGCTGCAGTATTAAGTGTGGCCAACAGTATTCTTTGAAGGATATTGAAGAAAGCAGAGTATCAGATTATTTTATATACCTGTAGATGAGCACTACTAAGCCTACTACTCAGTCAACTATATTAATGACAACTAATAGGTCCTTTCATCGTTAATGAAAATTTGCATTGCATTATGCAGTTTACTGCAATGGAAAGGTCTTGACTGACTGGAGATCCATGGCCTGTGGAATAAAGCAGTTCTAGACATACATATTTGCTTTTGAAGACACTGCAGTTTTCTCAGATTATATCTTTCTAAAAAAATTGAAAATCCTTTCTGAATTCAAATTCATGGGACAGAGCCGTCTGTCTATATTTGGACAGTCTCTCTGAGCAAAAACTACATTAATCTCATAGCCTAAACTCTGAGTGTCACTTTAATTAGAAACTATTTTTTCTATGTAACCATGAAATTTTGTTGGCATCATTGAAAGTGCTTGACCCATTTTTTTTAGTCTTCAGTGGGTGTTTCATAAACTTCAAACTTCTAGTGGTTTTGTGGGGTGGACAGATATCCAGCAAGTCTGTGTGGTTTCCTGCATTCCTGGCACGTAAAACAGGTCTCTTGGAATATATTCTACAATTTCAAGCTTGTGAACAGACTAACCGTTCAATCAATTTTGTTCTCTTTCATTGTAACACGAAATTGACATACTGTATGTATTTATAAACATAAAATGAGCCTGTAAGCAACAATTACTCAGATGGAAGTTTTGCCTCAAAGTCAATATCCAAGTAAATCTAACAATGGCTTATCTTAGGTGATTACAAAATAGCAGTCTGGCACCAATATAAGTTCAAATACACCATTTAAAATTTTGGCAGAAGATGATGAGAGGTCTGGCAAAGATTATTCAGGAAATGTGGCTTTATACTAACAGGGCATTTCCAGCCTCAAGTTTACTAACAATTTTGTATCAGTCTTTTGCCTGCAGTCTTAGATCAGCAAACATTAAAGGTGATCTTTTAGACTGTTTCAAATATTTAAAGTGTTATACAAATATTTCCATTTTTTATTTATGTGATGTTTAAAATATCATACTCCTCAATTTTACTGATTTCTTTGAACATTGAACATCTTTTCTTAAAAGGTCCCAGTAGTTACCTCAACTTCTTTGCATTTTCCTCGCAGTTTAATTGCTGACCTGGTTTCTGTCTATGTGGAGTATGCACATTATTCCTGTGATCATATGAATTCTTTTCTGATTTTCTCCATCACCCCAAAGAAATGCATGGAAAGATAATTTGCCACTTCCGATGAGTGTGAGTATGAGCATGAGTGAACCTCCAATGGACCAGTGTGCCATCCAAAGTAGGTTTCTTTTCTGTCAATTATCCTCACACCTCAAACACAATGGGTGGATTCTGAAAATGAATGGATAGTTTGATACAAAATTATTTAAATTAACATATTGAGCTCAAGAAGAATGGAATATGATCTTGCAAAGATGAGACAGTTGGATAAGAAATGAAACAGAACTCATCATTGTGATGACAGTGAAATTATTAAACTGGTGTGCAAAGGTTTAAAAGAAATATAATTTTCCAATAAATGTAAGTAATAAAAAAGACACCTTTTTGAATGTGTTTTTCATAAAGACAGAAACTTGCCCTCTTATATATTTGAAAACTGCCTAGACTCAGTCTTTTTCAAATAGTGGAAAAACTTCAATTTCATTCTTCACTTCATTTTTTGTCTTAATGTGAAAGATTTTGGTAGCTTAATTGGCCCAAAAATCTGTACTGTAAAAGGATAGGTATTGTGTGCTTTTTTAGCACCACAGGCTTGCATTTATTTCAATATGTAATTGAGATATATATTTAAAATAAACAATGGAAGCCTTCAAAACTCTAAAAGAGGCAGTGTCGATTCCAGCTGTGATGTGTGCAGTTGTTTGGAATGGATTTCTAAGAAAAAGTCATTTTCTAAAATCATGCATTTGGTGTCGAGTTTGCCACTTAGCCTCAGTTATAGTCAATTTACGAAATGTCAGAAAGTAAAGAAGAACTTGGACAGGCCAAAATCAAAATGAGAAAAATTATTTACACAGCTGGATGCTATAATTAAAGACAGAAAAGCTTTATAGTGGCAAAATTGTATTCTGTTGACCCTTTTGATTTCAATGCAATACCCAGCAAGCAACAAAATATTTCAAGCAAGATGTTAATACTTTAAAAAAGAAAAAAATAAAGTGTTGCCGCCTCATAGTTTACATCTGTATGATATATGCTTTCTCAGAATACAGAAGAAATATTCCACTCTTTTATTTCAAAATGTGCATAACTGGATAAATTGACTTGTTGTGAGTAAGTTTGCTCTACAATCAGTTGATATTCTTTCCTTGATTGTGTACTTTCTTGTTCTATATGCTCTGGTTCCCTGCATCCCTCTAATAGAAAACATGGGCTCAGAAAATTGATGAATGGATTGGCAAACCCAGAGGGTAGTTTATGTACAATTTTGCATATTCTACAGTCCAAACAAATATAAGAAATTCACTTAAAATTGTAACAGTCATTCTGTGTGACTTCAATTACAGCTTAGTTTATTGTTTCAAATTTACCTTGAGAGAGTTGACGTATATTTTGCGCATTTTTCTCTTTTACTCATCCAGCAGCCATTCCTGATGTCAAAAAGGATCCTCAATATAAGCTACATCACTGTAAAAATAAAACAAAAAAAGTCACTTTTCTGGAAATATGTGTAAGAGAAAAGGAATTATGTAAGCATCTGTAAGCACAGAGTGAACAAATGGGTTCTCTGTTTTACATTACCATAAAAACAACTTCATGGCTGCATTATTCTGCACATTATAATGATTCATCATTATTCTGACACCATAATTTAATGGCAAATCTCAATACTTGCCCTCCAAGCAGCCAACAATTTTGCCCTGAGACTACTTCAACAGGGATTTTAACTCTCCATCAGGTACTTCTTTTTAAAATGTTATGTTTAAGAAATCTGAAGTACAATTATGCCACTGTTAGATTTAACTTTAATAAAGTGGTCTTTTGGTCCCAAATACTTTCAGTACCACTGACCTAGTTCAACCTTGAGAGAAAGAGTTAAAGTTCATTATAGAGAAAGGCAAGGAAAACTAATTCTCAATAAAGATAGAGTGTTTGTTCAAAAATATTCACTTCAAAGAAGTGTTTTCTGTTTAAATATGTTATTTAATTCAATAAGGGGTTTTGTAACCATACAAGTATATATACAACAATCTTTTACAACATAAAAGTTACATGTATACATGCATGTAAGCATATAAGTTATTTATTTATTTTCACATCCTTCTTTTGCACTTACAGCTGTAAGTGCTGTGCACCTGTCCAATATTACAGCCTTCCATCCAAGGATGGCACGGCGCACTGTTATATCTGGTGATACCCGATTGTAAAATTCTTTGCAGTAGTAATTTATGAAGTGTGAGTTGATGTGTTTTGGTTATTTTTGTAAAAATGCCTTCAGTGTATATGCATTTGTTTTAATAACTGACTTTGTAACAATATTTATTTTTAGGAATAAGATGTGATAAAATCTATACTATTTGTTATACATGCTATCTATACAGCTCTGTACACGACCAGTCCTAATCACGTTATCTCAGTTTTTAAATAACAAGTTATTATATTAACCTCTGTTACCTCACATTTGAATCCCAATGTATTTTTATTCTTAAGTAGGACACCTGCATGTGTATTTTTTTCTTCATACCTGCAGACACCAATGGACAATCAAGACATTCTCAGGTCCACCACCGAGTAGCCTGTACTGAAGAAGAGCATTAATTCAAGAAAGTTATCTGCCTGCTGGCTTATTATAAGTAAGGCTGTGCTTAGAGTAGGGTTTTTATGAAGTAAAATGTAATTTTATTTCTATATGTAAATTCTTAAAGTCACATGCAAATTAGATATAGTTAATTCTGGCATACAACATATATCTTCACTTTCAGAGGTGACCTAGTTTAGATGTTACCAGTACTGTATATAACATAAATCTAAACATCTTACTAGCATATATTCAGTTATCTTTATTACATGTCATATTGAGGAACCCTATTGTTAAGCGTGCACATTGCATAAATCATCAAGGAAGAAAATAGTGGACCCCCAATGTGCGTTTAAGCAGTGAGATGACAACATAATTAATCTTGCTTTGTGAAATCTATTGTTCTGAATCTAGTACAGGTAGTGAACTAACATAACTCTACTTCTGTGCATTCCTGGATTGAAATCATATATTAGAATTTAATTATGGGTTAACCTTAATTGAAACTGATTGTAAAGAACTTCAAATTCTTTCCTCTGAATCATAAAGGATACCAGAAGTTCCTGGCCACTATCAATGACAAAAATTTAAATCAGTAGAAATCTAAAAGCTATAGTCAGTGGATCAGTAAAAAGTCATAAAGGATATTATTGAAAATTAGATCTATAATGCATATAAGAAAACACCAAATGCTAACCATAGGGCCTCTGATCATATGTGAGCAACATTAGAAATACTAAAAAGTAATTCAGATAAGAAGTATAGCAGTAAGAGCATGATGAAGGAGTAGGTGAAGCTAGCAAAGATAAAAATTTAACACACAAAAAAAGAATTAGATATTTTTAATTCAAGTGTTTTCACCAGTGAGAAGGTTAATAATGTGCCAGTGGTGATAGTAATGTTAAAGAAATACAAAGTAATTTTAAGATTTTAGAGACCAAAGTGCTGCTATGATTCTTCTTCTTATTATTATTTTTCCATAGCTACTTCCTTTTGTATATGGGGTTGCTATTTCTTTGACTAAAAAATACCCACCCTAGACAAGAGTGCTCATGATTTATAACCAATGATTTGCTTACGGCAGCAGATTCTGAACAAACTAGCATATTAATTCTGTTAGATCTTGGTGCAGCATTTGACACTGTCAGACATGACAGTCTACTGTCCAGAATGGAGAATATGCTGGATATCTCTGGCACAGCCTTCTAGTGACTTACAGGCAAGAGTTTATTAGTCTTGGCAACAGCAGATCCAGCTCAGCATCGGTCACACAAGGGAATCCTCAGGGTTCTGTCCTTGGCCCTCTGCTCTTCTGTATCTATATATTCCCCCTTGGCCATATCATTTGTAGCTATGGACTGGCTTATCATTTTTGTGCAGATGATACCCCTACTTCAATATTAAAAGTGAAACTTCATCAGGGCTTTCACAGCTCACAACTTGCCTCAGTGAAATTGAAACCTGGATAGAGCAGAACTCTTTAAAATTAAACTGCAACAAAACTGAACTCCTACAAATTGGCACTAAAGCGCAACTTAAGAAAATGAGCTCCTTTTCAGTCACTCATGACGGTGATCACATCAGACCTTCTTCTGATGCAAGGAATCTTGGTGTCATTTTTGATTCCTCCATTTCTTATTCTGCCCACATAAACCACATTAAGAAACTTTCTTACTTCCATCTCCATAACATATCCCGTGTTTGCTCTTTCCTCTCCTTTTCTACGAGAAAGTTGTCCATGCTTTTATCACATCCCACATTGATTATTTTAACTCTCTACTGGCAGGTGCCCCTTCTAATCTTATATCACAGCTCCAGTTAATTCAAAACTCTGCTGCAAGAGTCCTTTCACAAACCAGCAACAGTGAGCACATCACACCCATCCTGCTTTGCCTCTTCTGGCTCCCTGTGTCTTACAGAATTAAATATAAAATTATTAAATAAACTATAAAGCTTTAAATGGCCTTGCACTGAAGTACATCAGTGACCTTCTTCATCACTATGCTCCTGTTCGCAGACCATAGTCCTCTGATTTTGGCAATCTTGTTGTGCATTATCTTGCACTCTGATGGTGACAGTGCCTCCCAAAATTAATGAGATTAGTTGACTTAATGCATTCTTTTAAAAACCAACTTAAAACCCATCTGTTCAGGAAGGCTTTAAACTTAACCTGACATTCTGCCTCCCAGTCTTCCTCTCTGATGCTCAGTATAATTTGTGTGTTACCTGTATATCACCAATGATGTTATTTGCCAGGCTTTTCATTTAGTATTGCATTTAGTATTTTACTCTGGTTTATAGTCTGTATTCTATTTCATGATTTATGTATCCTGTACCTATCTGTTTTAGTGTTCTATTCAGGAAACCTTTCTATCCAATGGTACATATACCTGTTGTTTCTTTCTGAGACTCTGTGAAACACCTTGAACATGGGAAAGGTGCTATATAAATACAATGTATTATTATTATTATTATTGAAGATAATAATTATATTCTTGTACAAAAACCATCAAATGCACAAAGGAATTCAATAAGACAATAACCTTTGAATTTATTACACCAATGCATGTATATGTAGGCACTTCACTGAACGTGCAATCCTCGCAGAGACCTTCATTTGAAAGATAATTGCGACAGTTGTATGTGCACTTCTCTCCATATTTGTTCCTCTCTATTTTTCTTTCTCCTCTTGTCTTCTCTATCTCTCTGCTTCAAGTCTTTAATGAGGTTGTTTGAGGCAGGTAGAAAGCTTGGAGGTACTTTAATATGTTACACCAAAAGAGTGGTTAGTCCTATGAGATTGTTTTCTTAGTAAGGAAGGACCAGACATAGGATTAATATCTTCAGCATGTGATTCCATTCCTCTTGTTCATGTCTGCTGAATATCTGTTCCGGCAAAAAGAACTTTGTAAACATACTCATGATTATTTTTTCCAAAAACGTTCTTGTCAACTGTACATTAACAGGCATAATTTGAAATTATTTTAATGTGTAACACAGGGGATTCCACCTATTTACTTAAAAAAAGACAAGATAAAGAAGTTTCTACAAAGTACACATATTAGCAGACAATAAACATGCATTTAAGTTAGCTGAACTTGTGTTTGACATACTGGAGTTTGAGGAAGCAGGAATATTTCGAGGAGCATAAAACCTTAAGCATGGATATCAGCATTTTTCAGTTTTTGTTGATGTCAGAATTATTTCACACAAATCAGTACTAGGGACACACCTTTCATAAATGAACATAAATTACCTAAATAAAAATGTAACTTACATTACCTTAACAAATTGGTGGATTAGCAGATGCTGTTCAAGTGAGCAAAATCCCACAAGGGATAAACATCAAATATGAGTAGGTATGTGGCAAACAAACTTTAATGTAAACATGATTAATACAAAATCTTGCATAAAAAAGTTAAATATTCAAAGGAGGCAGAATGTGGTCTCAAGACTTGATAGATCAATTATTCAGCCTCAGAATATGTAGAGTGGAAGACATTTTAAAAGACATATAGAGTGCTATTACATAGCATGATGTATGTTGTATAAGTCAGGAAATGTTAAGCTTTAGCTGAATAACACACTGTTATAAGTGGCATTTTTTAAATTTTTCATGGGCTTTCTGTAAGTGCTTGAATCAAAGTATACATCTTTCCTATGTTTTTTTTATCCCAAAGAATATATTTCAGATGTTAGTTTTTTTGTTAAAAGCTTTCTTCAGAAGTTGTTAATTTTTCTAACATTTTTTTTTTGACACCATTTTGTTTTACCCTGGATGTCGCCATTTTTTTTGCAGTTTGACTGCAGCGATTGGTGATGCCTGGGACATGTTATTAGAGGTCAAGGCTATAAAAGTCAGCTCCATACACTTCCTGGTATCTGAGACTGGATAACTATGTGCTTTGGGCATTGCTTTGATCTATTGACCAGGTTTTGCGACTTTTTGCTTTTCCTTTTTAACTTTGCTATTTGCATTCTATATTAGGCTTTCATAAAAGATAGAGCTGGCTTTTTTGGTTACAAACATTGCATGGTTTCTGATTTATGTTTCATCTCCTGATCCTGAAGTAAAAAAAGAAATATCCCTGTCTTTCTCTGAAGGCAGTTATAACACACTCTAGTGACACTACAACTGGAATACTGTACAGTTTCAGTCTTTATGTTACAAAATGACCTTGCGCTATAAGGCATATCCCATTACTGTAGACAGGAATTGTAACATTCTGGGAGTTTAATCTTTACAGTTTAAGAAAAAGGTACTTTGGGGTGACATGATGGAGGAATTTAAAATTAACAAAAAAGAGATTAGGATGAATCCCAGCTCTTACTCAAGAAGCTAGGTAAAGTTAATTTTTCGCAAATGTTATTAAATATTTCTACAACCCTAAACACCTCTGACATACAGAACATTTTACCAAGTTCTGTTTTTGAAAACAGTATTTCAGCATTTCACAATATTTCAAAAACATTAGATGAAGAGCAAATACCAAACAATGTGTGTTGATTGACCTGTTCCTTTTAAATGTTTTCTTATGAGGAAATACGTCTTCTCAGCAGTCCTGGCTCATCTCCCAAATCAACACCTTTCTGCTCTCTTTGAACATTGACTAAAGCCATTATCACTACAGCAGACACTTGCTGAGAAACTCAAATCACTAAAGGTTTACTAGTGTAAACACAGAACAGTGGTTATGTTTGCTAAGACATGTAGTTAAAATGTTTGAAAATGCGGAAACAGAAACTTTGACTTTGATATTTAAATGTTATGTGACATCACTCTAAGTACAGCCTAAGTGCTAAATATTCAATGCTACTAAATTTTCTTCTTTACACTGCAATCTTCTCAGTGAAGTGACTCCAGGCACCATAACGATTTACACATATTAAATATAGGACACCATAATTCCTTTGCAACATGAACACATTTAAAATTTTATAGTTGAAGCAGAGTGTGGAGAAAATAAATCCTAGGGTATATAGTTATTAAGCTCACTTTGAAGATCTTACACATTCTACAATATACTGTGATTAAATGTAGTTATTATCAATGATTATAATACATGGTGTATGTTCCAATGTCAAGAGGAGTAATCACATCAAGTATAACATTATCTTTCAACAAAGTAATAAGAAAATGAGCCAATAAAACTTCACACCTTACCATTGTAATGGAATAATAATTGTCTGTGTATCAGTCCAGTTGCTATGTCTCTGTCATTCCAAAAGATGGCACATCACAAACATGTGTAGTAATAAGATGCATTACTCTTGTCATTCTAACAGATGGCACATCATAAACACTTGTTCTAAAGCATTTAATTACAAATGTTAGTGATGCACCATCTGTTGGAATGAAAATGCAATGCCTTTTATTACTACATGCATTACAAACTACATTCTGTAGTACTAGGGTGTTGTACCGTGTTAGCCATTATGAATGTAGAGAAAAGCCAAGCAAAATGACACCTTTTATTGGCTAACTAAAAAGATTACAATATGCAAGCTTTCGAGGCAACTCAGGCCCCTTCTTCAGGCAAGAAACTACATTCTAATAGGTGGTGCATTGCAAACGTTAATGCAGAGGTCTGCCTTGGATATGTGGATTTCAAATCATCTTAGACTGGTAGCACAACTCATAATGCATTAATGTAACATGTTCATTAGCATGTAAGGCTGAATTGCTTAAAATGGGAAACGTTTTCCTACATATGAATCAGGTTCCTGGGCACTCTTCACCTCAGATATCATAAAAACTTGGAAAGAAATGTGTATGTCGTTGAGCAAGAATGAGAATGCAGAGTCCAGTATTGGGAGTTTCATATCGTGCAAGCAACCTCTTCAAAATTATTCAGGATATTGTACAGGGTAGATTTCAGATTTAAAATCAAATACTGCCTCTCTGAACATTGTCTTGTGGCATCAAAGCTTAGACCAAAAGGTTTGAAATGATATTATTGTTAGATAATTTCTATATTCCAATAACCAGTCGGAATAGTTTCTCAGTTGTGAATTTATTATTTCAAACTTATTGGAAATGACAAGTGTTACATCAAGTCACTCCTACAACTTCTGAGTTGACTTAACAGCGCCAAATCTTTCTGCAACAAGACCACAAGGTCTCTTGCTGCCTGGTCTGTCTGTTTAACTGCCTGATTAATAATCCAACAATAATGAAATCTGCACCACACTGATTGCCATACTATCACCCTTTGACATCCTTTGTACTTCAAATGATACTGTACATTTTTGCTTGCTAAGGTTGTACTCATTTTTCACAGCACTGCTTAATAACTATTTTGTTGTTTACTTTTATTGATTTACCTTTATATTGTATTGTTAGTGAAAGCAAGCATGAATAAGAGGTTCTGTGTGCACTTTACATATGATACACTAGCTTCTCATGACCCCGAACTGAAGTAGTTTAAAAGGTACATGAATGGACACACTTAAAAAAAAGAAAGAGCACTAGACTTATACAGTACATCCAACTACAATGTGAATGTTTAAGTAAAGCACATTTAGGTAAGCTGATAAAATGAGAAATTCACACAAGACTCCTACAAATGTGTGTAATTTAAAACAGGCGGTGGAAGAAAGAAACCTTAGTATACCCAGATTTGGATTACTTGACTATTTTATGTGGAAAAATGTATTTATAAGACATTTTTGAATAAGTGAAATAAATCTGAAATATCTAGTGATAAAATAAAATTTTATATGTTGAAAACAATAAATGTTATTTTTTCAGTTTCACTTAGAAGACATTAAATGTACACTGTTTAGAAAAACTATAGTCAAAATGTTTACTTCCAGCTGGATACTCTGGCTTTTATTAAAATTGTGTATACCTTTTTTTGCAACAAACCATTTAGTGCCTACAAATAATGCACATTTAACTTAGAATTATAAAAATAGGCTCCCTGTAATACAGCTGCTTTATTTAAAAAGGATTTGTCCCCCTATTTTGTTTTTCCTGCAGCCTTACAGTTACTTTGTCTTTACGTTGGCACTTGGAAAGTAACTAAATCATCTGTCCATTGGGTAGCACATCATTGTGAAGAACGTATTCCTTTTGTCCCTCGTATTTAGGAAGAAGAGGATTGACCTCTAACCAGTCACTCCCAAACTCACACTTTTGTGAGTAACCTCCGATGTGCATACTGTGCTGTCAGCTCTTGGCCAGAAATATCATAACCTCTTGCCAAATCTCCTTGGTAGCAGTGAGTTTATGATGGTATTTATTAATAAACTAGACAGTATTATATTGCACTTTGAACTGTCAACTTCCAGATCTAGAACTAGTAATTCACAACATGATACATCATTATGCATCACTTATTAAATTTAAGTTCATGACACAACAGAAAATTCAAATCATTTTTAAAATGTGACCAGCTATGTATTACATAAGCCAGTGAATCTCAAAGTGCAGTTCTGAAAGTAACAGCCACGGTGTCTCTCATGACTCTGAGTTTTTGGGTTCTAGGATTCATTTCCATATTTTTTATTGATTTTATTTATTTTTCCCTGACCATTATTTATTTTTTCTCTATAATGCTGATATAATTGCAGCACCATTTTTGAAAGGATATATATCATGGGTATTGATATTTTGTGTCTGTTTTTTTTTACCTTGGCCTATTATTTATACAACTATCTGTTGATGCGTGGTCACTGGTGATGTGATATATGACATCATTGAGTTGGTGATTGTGTCACGGTACTGCTGACATTCAAGTATCTAGATTAAACTAATTTTCAAAGATTTACAGTAGAATGAGCTTTGGATCCCAGATCCCAACTTTAGGAAATTTTGCATGATTGATTTTTAGATCTCATATTGGGTTTTGTTGTTTGGTTCCTTTCTTGATTTCCTAGTTTAGATCCTTGCTTACTTTTTCAACATGTATAATTTTTTGGTCTACCTTCTTTTCTTCCAAGGCAAAACAGTATCTGAGCAAAGCCATATTTAAAACTGAAATATACTTGCTCTTTGCTGACATTAAAATCTTGCTTACAGATTTGTTTGTACGACCATTTAATCATCCAACTTCCTTATTTATCAATTCAAATGGCATTTATGTGGCATATTTTAGAATGAGTGTCATCAAAAATCAACTTTGCAGATTTCCAAGAACAGAAGATGAAGTAGGGGTTAGTACGGATTTTGGAGCCACCATGAATAATAATAATAATTAATTGAATATACAGAGTATCAGGATTTAACTAAGATGAAGGTATGAGAAAGCCATGTTAAAGTAATGTGTTTTCAGCAGTGTTTTAAAGTGCTCCACTGTATTAGCCTGACAAATTCCCATTGGCAAGATATTCCAGATTTTAGGTGTAAAACAGCAGAAGGCCGCCTCACCACTTCTTTTAAGTTTACCTCTTGGAATTCTAAGCAGACACTCATTTGAAGATCTAAGGTTACGATTTGTAGTGTAAAGTGTAAGACATTCCGAAATATAAGATGGAGGGAGATTATATATACCTGTATATATATATATATATATATATATATATATATATATATATATATATATATATATATATATATATATATATGTGTGTGTGTGCAGACTATGTGTGCAGGGATGTCACTGGGAACCACTGAGCACAACACCAGAGACACCCTGGCGAAGCAAACTTGGAAGTGCAGAAATACCGGAGCCAGCTTGGCAGAACTTATATAGACCACCATTTGTGGCGATTCACAACGGTGTAGGCTGCATGGCATCATCGTTGTTAACTCCTAAGAAAGAAAGAAAGAAAGAAAGAAAGAAAGAAAGAAAGAAAGAAAGAAAGAAAGAAAGAAAGAGTGTGCCAAAAGTAATAGAGGAACAGTGAGAGTTGTGACCACCACAAGAGGAACACGTGTAGCGTCGGAGGAGAAACATGTAGCACCATTTACAAACCTGGAAAGGGTGTTTATATTTGTTATTTTAGAGGTGTCCTCCAGAGTCATAACAGCAGGGAAGTTCAAACAAGAGTACAGATGTAGAGGAGTGGTCTGTTTTTAATGAAAAAAACAAACAAGCCTAAATAAAGAAAGGACTACATTGTTAATTCAGAATGTTGTCCATTTTGAAAACAGATAGAAATATAAATAGCAAAGATGGCAATAAAACAATAAAAATCATAATGGTAAATGCATGTCAGTGTCACTTAATAGACTTCAGTTAGTTCAGAATGCCAAGGTTTGTAGGCTCACAAGAACCAAACCAAATGTCCATGTTGCCCTTGTTTTGTCATCATTACACTGCCTTCCTGTAAAATGTAGTATTGACTTTAAGATATCACTACTCACTTTCAAAGTTTTGCATGGTTTGGGACCTCAATTTTTGAGTAATCTTCTAATTCTTTATAATCCTTGTCTCTTGCTGCCATCCCCAGAAGTAGGATATCTTATAGTCCCTAGAGTGCAGATATATATATATATATATATATATATATATATATATATATATATATATATATATATATATATATATATATATATATATATATAAAATCAGCAGCTCTCTCTGAATGCTAAGTAAAAGTTTAAGAGGGGGTTCAACGCACATCAATTTATGCCACGTAACTGAGGCTACTAAGTTATTAATAACCATAACCCTTCCTCTGTAAGAGAGCTGTGGTAAAAGCCATTGCCAACCTTTAAAGCAACTTTTCACATTGTCCAGCACTCCTTCTCAGTTTTTTGCTAAAAAAGCCTCATCTCCACGGTAAATACCAAGATATTTCAGGCATCCTTTTAGTGTTCTTAACTTGCCTTTTAATAATTGTGTAATTATTTATGGTATTAATGGAAATAAGAATAATCAAGATGAATGTCAAATGGGTAATTTCCTCATCGGACAGGCCAAGTTAGCCATTTATAAAAAAAATAAAAAGAGGAAGTGAAGTAAATTTTACAGAATGACTGCAAATGTGAATTATTTTGAGGAGAAATGGTGTGTTCAGGAGGCAATTTGTAAACTTGAAGATAATGAGTTGATTTTTCTTATTTGACATATGAATGAAGTATTGTTTTCTTTTTAGGGTGAGTTGGGTTTTTGTTTGTTTGCTTTACTTTTGATATTGTAAATGATTTGTTGAGTATCGATTAATAAAGTTCAATTCTGTTTTAATTGAGGGAGCAGATTCTTTTCCCTCTTTTTTTTCCTTTTTTTCTTTTTTTACTCTATTTTTAATTATTTATTAATTTACTTATTTTTACTACCTTAAAGTTTTACTCTGCTGGCCTAGCTCTCTTTCTCATGGGTAGGGGTTGATTTGTTTTGAACCAAGTCTTGTAAAACTTGAGTTATTTGTATGGAATGTTATTTGTTATTAAAATCGATAAAATCCAAAAAAAAAGTTCAATTCAAATTTCAATTCTTTCTTTCTTTCTTTCTTTCTTTCTTTCTTTCTTTCTTTCTTTCTTTCTTTCTTTCTTTCCAGTCCAGCAATGACCCCTGACTATTTCTGGACATCTTCTTTGAAATCTTCTGATACAATCACCATTGGGTGCCTGGCTCCTGAATCATTCTATTGAGATAGTGCAGCATCTGCACCAGTCAATACCAACTTAAGTTTTATCATCTTCCTTTGGCTGTAATATTTTTACTTTTATATTTTGTGTTATACTGCTGCAGCTTTATCTCAGTGAAAGTGTCATCTTTGTCACTGTTCCTACTGTGGTGCATATTTTGATTTATTATGCTTCAGCAACTGTACATTACTTTTGTAAGTACAGTTTTAGTTAATGGAATTGTAATACTAATCTTTATAAGTTCACATACCTTAACAATATTGTAATAAGTGCTGAGATGAGAAATTTTGGCACCACATAAAGAGCTTTTTTTGTTGTTTTTCATTATAATTATCAGACTATTTCTTAACATCGGTTCTCCTAAATCAGTTCTCCAGGTGTTGGCACTATGGGAAATGGCTGTAAAAGAAAAACACCACAAAGCACTTTGTCTGGCTTTTTTGGAGGCAATAACATGACTTCCACATCTTCCCACTGATTCTTGTCCACCCGCAGTGATTGCACCCCCTCTGTCTCTCTAAATATGAAGCCTGTCTGCCATCCTGCCAGTCTCTGTCACTACTAGTGCTTTCTTTTTATATTAATTTCTACATGAGTCTGTAGAGATCCATTTCTGGCAAAGATAATACCTGAATTCCATGTGGTTGGCTTCTGCTGTGTGGATTCTGTCAATACAACATTGTCAAGGCTGATGATTTATTAGGGATCACTGGCTTAAAAACCATCCACCATCCACTTTCTAAATCTGCTTCTCCAGAGCACGGTCACTGGAGCCTATCCTAGCCAACACCAGGCACAAGGAAGGAACAAGCCCTGGACAGGGTGCCAGCCCATCACATTGAGAAAACACCCAAACATCAGCATTGCAACCCACCTATCACACAAGTCTTTGGACTTTGGAAGGAAACTAGAGAACCCAGAGGATTCCCATGCAGACATGGGGAGGACAAGTAAACTGGATGCAGTAAGCAAATGGAACTTGAACCATGGTTGCCTTGTTACAAGGCTGCAGAGCTACCACTGTGTGGCTGAAATCCAGTACTTTAAATACAGGTTCAGCATAAATGCTTTTGAATGTTAACATTCTGCCTCAAAAATACATGGAGTAAAATCAATGTGTTACCTGTTATGTGGAATTCACACTATGGAATTACTGTTTGCCAAGTAGTCAAACCATTGATTTGATTTTGGCAAAGTGGTCCTTAGTCTGAAACAGTTTGAGTATCATTGCTATAGACTTGCTGATAAAATTAACTTTCACTTGCCCTTTCTTACTGCAATTGCCTGCTGAAGCTATGATTTTTTTAATACATAATATTGTTCTTATATAATTACTGCTTGGAGCTTTAATAAAAACATTTTTTATAAACAAAAGGAAATATTTTATGTTTGCCTCGATCATGCATATTTCATGTTGTTTATGAATTGCAATTTTAGCCATCGTAAATTTATAAATTAATACAGAGCTCTGTGTAAATAGGAAA
Organism: Erpetoichthys calabaricus; assembly: GCF_900747795.2. Lineage (NCBI taxonomy): Eukaryota > Metazoa > Chordata > Cladistia > Polypteriformes > Polypteridae > Erpetoichthys > Erpetoichthys calabaricus. Next base: position 91,720,675 of record NC_041398.2, on the reverse strand, counting down.
TAAGCTATGTAAAGACAAATGAAATTAAATTGAACAAATGACAGCTTATTTTTAATATATTAAATACTTCCTATATATACAGTATAAATACAGTATATATATAGTATATTGTGATGGATGGCATGGGTGGTGTTTGTAGTATAAATCAATAAAGCTCGAATGCTTAGGAAAAGTATAGACTCCATTTGGGCATTTACTTATATTCATGAAATTGTGTAATGTAGATTGGAATTTACAGATTTGCCTTTTGGATACGTTTTTTTAGAATAATCCTGACACCATAAGTAACCCCTTAATAATTATATAAACAGCTGCCATCCTCCTACACATATTAAACTTTTGAGTAAGAACAATAACTCCCTGTGAGACTTGAAGGATAATTAGCTTTAAGGAAAGATAAGAAGAAGAGTGCATGTGTTTTAGTTGTGACTTTTCATTGGCTATTATGACCCAGCTGAACCTTACCTTGGTCCTGTACCACTGGGCAACTCATTACACCTTGTATAAACACAATTTGTATAATGTTACTTTAATGTTTTATTTTTCTCTTACCTTTCCTGTAGACTAAATTGGGAATGCAGCTTCTTACTGTTGTGGTTTATGGTAGTCTCCAAATCTGCTACTGCCATTCAGATCCTATTTTAGATTCAACAGACAGAGATTCACAACTTTTTTTTACAGGCACGCCATTCATTCGTATTTAACAGTAGTTTAGTATTCTTTTTCGTGCCTGAACACAAAACAGGGTATAGCAATTACTGGTCATTTCCCTACAGTAATGGAAATGCTTTTGACACACCAAAGAGTTACTTCAGCCATGTGTGGATGTAATATCCAGCTGCCTGACAATGATTTTGTCAGATTGATGTTGAATCAAATTTCTTTCATTTTAAATGTAAGGAAGTAAACTATCTGAGCTCACTGTATTAACTACTTTAGGACAATCATAATAAAACAGAACTTTCTTATTCTTTAAATCTACTACAGGCAGAACCCTATAAACATTTGTTGTCTACACAGTGCTATACATTTTGTTGTACAAATCAGTATTAAGCTTAATTTCTTAAAATATACTGGACTGGTGGCATTTTAAAAACCTGATATTTCATTCAAAGAACATTTTAACAGTGAGACATCAAATTTGAAGCTCTGATTTAAATTGTAGCACATGCTTAAAACAGCAATCAGAGACAATCGTCTGTGGACTTTACTTAACCTCTGCAGTAAAATCTGTTTTTGCAGTATGATAAATACTACAGTGCTGATACAGTCCTTGGTTACTTGTATTATGATTTCTTGTAAGAGGATACCTACATCAAAATGAAGGAACATAAGTGTGGGCTTTTATATGCTTTTCTGCTGTTGTCTGCCTGATATGTTTGTAATTTACTTGTAGTACACAAAGGTAAATGAATTATTCCTTGCTGGGTATTAACGTTTGTTTACCTTTAACATGATTTTGACATTTAACCACCAAGCTACCCAGTATAACTTGAACATAAAAATAATAGTCCTCAAATTTAGAAATGTTTTCTAAAATATAGTACATTGCCATTTTTTGTTGAAACAGTTATTTATTAGTTTTGTTGTTGAAGCCAGTGCCAGTTAAAATAGGGGTTTTTGAACGGAATCAAAAAATAGAGGTTCATAAAGTCAAGTACAGGTGTAGATACTGGTTGTTTTGTTGTTTCACACTTGATTAACAAGTGACAAGATTTGTGAAGCTTCAACATTTTTTGTGTTGTTATTTTTGTGAATAAAAAATTTAGAAAAAATAAAGTAATGGTGTCACAGTGGTATGCAGCCAGTTTGTCCAGGATGGTCTTCCTGTATTTAGATATGATCTTAAATTTATGTTGTGTTTATCAGCTATGAATATAACATGAGGCAAATTGTTCATTTTATGAAACCTCGAATATACTGAAAAGATGTACTCTACTGAAACTTTAGCCACACAGATGGTACAGTTTAACAGCAAAAGCGATTCGCAACCTAGTAAGTGAAACTGTGTGAACCTGGAGAGGAAGGAACACATGCATGAGTAGCTGCAGTTACTCTAATATAGTGGGTGCTTTGTGGTCTCTTATCTCAAAACCTGAAGTGAGTCAAAGCAGAAGCACTGCTTCATCATTTAGATGTTCATTCACATTATGGCCCAAAACTAAGACTGGAAAGATTCATACCGTCATTAATTCAATATTGCATAAAAGGAGAAGAAACATCCTTCCTCACTTTACCATTATCCCATCAGTTCTAACAGTTTACCAGATATAATTTTTAAAATCTTTCCATTTCTTCTATCCATCCATCCATCCATCCTCTTCCGCTTATCCGAGGTCGGGTCGCGGGGGCAGCAGCTTGAGCAGAGATACCCAGACTTCCCTCTCCCCGGCCACTTCTTCTAGCTCTTCTGGGAGAATCCCGAGGCGTTCCCAGGCCAGCCGGGAGACATAGTCCCTCCAGCGTGTCCTGGGTCTTCCCCGGGGCCATTTTTATCACATTTTTATCATTTTCTTTTATCATTTCTTCTACTACTAAAGAATTTAATACCATAGAAGATACATTTTTAGAAAATATTATAATATTTACATTTTAACTTAATTACATCATTTAAAAATGATGTTTCCAAACTATAAGTAGTCTGTTCAAAAAGATTTAAGCTGATCATCGAATACCTAAAACAGATCATTATTTTCACTGCAAGTCAGTCTCCTGTTTTTAACCTTAACTGGAATTAAAATGTGATTGAATATAATTTCTAAACAAATATGATAGGGTAGATTTGAGTGACACATTAGAATCAAAATAGATTAATATGAAATTTTTGAAGTATAGAATAGTACTCATCAGGTTGTGATTTCATATCAATGTGCAGTATATCCCTTCAAGTATATCGACAAACAATCATCAAACTTGTCCAAGCTATCATTTCAATGAAAATTGTTACTGTATTGATTTAAATAGATAAATAACTGAAATATGGAACCACTGAGACTTGTCTAAATCTTCAGTTAAAAATGAAAAAAAATTGAAAAAACAATTTTATGAATTTGACCATATTTAGACTGATCTTTTTATTATCTAAAGTAATATCCTAATGGCTGGGATTTCTGTGTTTTGGAGTTTTTTTGTACCACAGCTTGAAAATGCAATTGGTATAAATCCAGATGCCAAGCAGAGGGCTCAAAACAGAGCTGTTTTAAAGTGGTCAGGTGAAAGTCCGCAATCCACAGTCCTTCTTTACACCTGATTAAAAATATACTGTAAATACATGTATTATTTCAACCTATATATATAATACACTACCGTGGCTGTTCATTTGTCAGTCCAGGATTTTAAATCACCTGTAGCTCGCAAACCGTTTGACGTATTGACCTGAAATTTGGCATACATGTATTAAGCGATGTCTACTATCCGCTTTCGAGGTGATGATTGACCTCCAAGATTAGTCCTCTTTTTATTTTTATTTTATATTATTGTAGAATCAACTCTCGGCAGCGGCCAGCAGGGCGGCCGGGCAGCGCATGCGTACGGGTGCCGTTCTCATCCCTACCACCTTTGCCATCACTTCCCCTACCTCTTCATATCTTAAATCATTTTTGAGGCAGATTGAAGACTTAAGTGCCAGCTTAAGTGAAAAATTAAGGAAAACGTGCTAAGAAATTGCAACACAAACACTGACTTAATCAGTTTTAATGTGAAAGATGCCAACGAAAGAAGAGAAGAAGAAGCAAACACATCAACCTCTGAGCAAACAAATGCTAAATGTACAGAGAAAGAGTATGAAAACTATGAATGCTCAAGTCAAGTGTTTTCACTTCACATTATCGTGCAGTGCGCCATTACTGGTATTTAAATGAAACAACACAAAGCTGTAATTTGTACTCACAATTAAATCTAAATTAAATCTAAAATATGCAGGAGAACATACAGTATGTATCGTTCAAAACTTGAACCTCATGTACCTCCTATTACATGAGGTATTGCCTCATCACTTACAGGCTAAAAGTTCTTACAAAAGAGCATAACTTAACTACCCTGGAAAAAGTTAGCCAATGGTAAAATAGCAAGCACAAGAAAAGATTGGGACTAATTATAAGAGTGGGTGTGGAAATAAATGGAAGCAGAAGAGAGAGGATGCAAATATGACACTTGTAGAGTGGAAAGTTTCAAAACCAGGAGTGAAGAAAAAAATGGATATGAATGGTGATCTCAACAAGAATGCTGGTGAGATACCTGAGGATACCAATAATATTAGGAAGAACTGCACAGGCCAGTTAGATAACTATTTTTATCATCTCATCACTTCTCTCTTCTTCCACCAGTCTACACAAGAATTCCTCGACACTCTGGCACCAAGCCCCTGCTGGGTCCTGCTCAGTTATTGAGACAGCACTTATTCTAGCTGTTCTTTCGTCTGGACATGGCAAAAGAAAAGACACCCTGTGTGAAAAACAACAGAAAGGTTTAACGTATAGCTCTATATGGTTCAAAAGATAACCTATTTATGTTTGTGGTTTTATTATCAGTGTTAAGGGTCCAGGAACTCTGGATGGAGCAAGTAGTGCTAGGAAAATTTTTACTATAGGGCTTTTTGTTTTATTTAATTTTGTTTCTATAGATTTAGCCAGTTCTCATGATGTGGCTGCTATGACTGGTTTCTCTTTCTTCTTGGAAGGCTAATACTCCTCATTAACTGGTAATTGTAAAGCACCACATAGGCATGTCATAGTCATTAATGAATAAGTTTTGTTTCTGCTAAATTTTATGTAACTTTGCCTTGTTTATTTGTAACTGTATCTGTTTCTTGTTGTATTGTTGGTGAGGTCATCATCTGTGACTTTTATGAAGTCTCTCGTTCCAAAGCAAGCATGCTCATATGTAGGTACATTGTGCAATGTGAAGTCACTCCTGCCATGTTATGTATTGTCAGTTAATGTTTGCTTTGGCGATTGCTCTTTAATTGACTAAAGTAAAGAATTGTAAATCATGATTTAATTCGCCTTCTGCTCTGTTCATTTTTTGTTTGGTTTATTGATTTTGTGACTCCTGTCTGGTTAATAACTCACAAATGGAATTGTTGTTTCGTTCTTTTTAATTTTTGGACTGTGTTGAAAACAACATGGGCGGCACGGTGGCGCTGCTGCCTCGCAGTTGGGAGATCTGGGGACCTGGGTTCGCTTCCCAGGTCCTCCCTGCGTGGAGTTTGCATGTTCTCCCCGTGTCTGCGTGGGTTTCCTCGGGGCGCTCCTTTTCCTCCCTCAGTCCAAAGACATGCAGGTTAGGTGGATTGGCGATTCTAAATTGGCCCTAGTGTGTGCTTGGTGTGTTTGTGTGTGTCCTGCGGTGGGTTGGCACCCTGCCCGGGATTGGTTCCTGCCTTGTGCCCTGTGTTGGCTGGGATTGGCTCTGGCAGACCCCCGTGACCCTGTGTTCGGATTCAGTGGGTTGGAAAATGGATGGATGGATGAAAACAACATCTTAAGTATCAAGCCTGTCTGCCAAGTGCAATATATTATATGATTTCACTTTTATTTCATTACTCAGTGTGTTCCATTTGGTGGCTGTACACAGTTGTGTGTCTGAAGGTTATCTTACAAGTTCAGTCCTGTGAATAATGCAATAAACAAGGACCTCCTTGCTTCCTCTGTTGTCAGCTTTATTATTGTCACATTAGTTGTCCTTAGTGTGACAGTTCTGTATAAACCCCGTCCAGTTTGGGTCTACTGTATATCATATTTTTTAAATGAGACAAGTCAATGGTCTCTTCGACTCCTTTGTTACTCTCTTCAGCCACAATCCTCAAGAAGTTCTTTCCAGGCTTTACCTCTCTCTCTCTCTCTATTGCATTCATTCACTCCATTATGTAAGAGCAAATCAATCCGCGTTTAACTGGCCATTACTGCCACTGTGCCATTAGCACATCTTGGTTATTAATGAATCTGTCAACCTTAAAATCTTTATATTGCATATTTTTCAGTAAAAACACCCACCAAGATAGATCGTTGCAGTAATCACATTTATGAAAAGAAATAAAAAATAGATTTTTTTAAGTTAAGAAATGGGAAATCTCATCCCATCTTTTTAGAATGATTCAAAATTTGAGATTTACTCCTGTATGGCTTCCAAGTGTCTGAATCATAGATTCATTTTTTTATAGTTATTCTACATCTGACCTTGTCTAATCAAGGCTTCTGGTGTCTTCAGGATTCACACATTCCTTTGTTTTGGGAATGAATGCTAGGATACAAGCTCACTCTTCCCAACTTATTAGCCAATAAAGTGTTATGTTTTTTTATTCTGATACCGTTCAAGTTAAGATGCACTTTATAAGGATGTAAAAGAGACAGTCGATGCTACTAAAAACCAATACAGAAGAAGAGACGCCTTTGTACAATATGAGATTGGTGGCAGACAGATGAAACACAATTTTCAGCTTGTATTTACAGAGAACAGAAAGAAGCCATTAACTATGAAACCATATATTGGAAAATCAATAAAGACTGAGAGAGCTAGATATTTCTGCTTTTTTAAAGAGAATGACTGAATACCATGGAGAAAAAAGCTGTTTCCTATTACATGCTGATAAGGATACTTTCAAATAGCTTCAGAGCAGCATTTGGCCACTTTATGTCAAACTGTGCACATCAGTGTGTATAAAGTGGTCTTTTATAGAACTGGACAAGTGCATAAAGCACCCCTTCTGCCACGCCACTCTTAGATACATTTAAATAAATCACCAAATAATCAATCAGTATAAGGCAAGGAGAAGCAAAACATTCGACTTTGAGTTGACTGCTTAATAGTTCAGTTATTTTTGCTGCTTTGCAACACCAAAGTATAATTTTTTGTCACACATGCATTATTTTATGCTAGCTGAGTTAACTGGTATTGCCCCAGTGAGGTTATTAATTGTATCTGGATTTTTTGGCTGTAAGGCAAGCATGCTAATCCTTACACCACCATCAGTTTCTCTTCAGTTTGTTTTTCTGTTTTTCTTTTTATATTTCATATCACTCACTGTTTTGAAAGTGTGTTGAAAAGCAGAAAAGAAATGATTCTGTTTTAGAACAAGTATGATCCATGATCCCAGTTTGTCAGCTATGGTGGTTATGACTATTCACAATGATCCCTGAGCTGCACCTCTGCAGATCAAGGGGCAAGGCCATAAGTTATAAGTCTAAAACTGATTTATGCTGCTTCAAATATAACAGACAATCAGCTCAAGGAAGATTGCAATGGTAGTGTAATGGCAAGAGATTATCCTTGTGACTCCAAATTGCGATAAATAAATCTGAAGACAATATGGTCTCACCCAGGGCAGCTTGAGACCATGACAAAAATAGTAAGGGGAATAGTTGATTAAGGAAAATGTTTAATGTAGTGGGGGGAAAAACCTTCTTGAAATGCAAGCATTCCAAAAACTACACACTGATCTTTACTTGTGTGATGCAGTTTCTATTTGAACAGATCACACTGTAGAATTTCATGTCAGTCACTACGGCCCAAAGATTTCTCCATCTTCTCCCTGACAAGGCCATATATATATATATATATATATATATATAGGCGTTCGAAGTCTGTGTCACAATCTGATTGTATGGGTGGTTAACTACCAGGTAGCGCTTGTGGTTGGCCAGCAATCTGCTAACATCCGCCACGGTGCCCTCAGTTTGTGAGAAGCAGATCATAGAATGGTTGAAAATAGTTTACTGTCAAATAAATGCAAAGAGTACGCGACACGTGTTTCGCCCTCATTCTGGGCTCATCAGGCGTACAAACTCCACTGCACTCCCTCTCGGGAATCGAACCTCGGACGTCAGCGGCAGAGGCGATGCCCCTAACGTTGCGCCACGGCGTGTGGTTTGTTTATTTGACAGCATGTAGATCGGGGTAATTACATTCACGGCATTCGAAGTCTGTGTCACAATCTGATTGTATGGGTGGTTACCTACCAGGTAACGCTTGTGGTTGGCCAGCAATCTGCTAACATCCGCCACGGTGCCCTCAGTTTGTGAGGAGCAGATCATAGAATGGTTGAAAATAGTTTACTGTCAAATAAATGCAAAGAGTACGCGACACGTGTTTCGCCCTCATTCTGGGCTCATCAGGCGTACAAACTCCACTGCACTCCCTCTCGGGAATCGAACCTCGGACGTCAGCGCCAGAGGCGATGCCCCTAACGTTGCGCCACGGCGTGTGGTTTGTTTGTTTGACAGCATGTAGATATATATATATATATATATATATATATATATATATATATATATATATATATATATATATATATATATATATATATATATATATATATATATATATATATATATTAAGCCTGGGAATTTAAATTTTTGTGATTAATATGGCTTGTTTAACATGTGTCGCATCCAAGGCCATCAACAAGGCAAACGCCTCTGACAGTGTTTTGGACAGGGCGTCATCTTCATTTAATTTTTTTTTTTTTAATTCTGAAACAATACTAAAAAAAAGTTAAGTGTGTATCTAAAGAATTACATACACATCCCATACCATATTTATATACTATCTTTAAAAATTTTATGAAAATAACTTTTGTTAAAAGGTTTCAAATTTCATATTACAAAGTTCACAATGATACAGCACACATCAGTACATAGCACTTGTGTTCATTTTCTTGATTCATACAATACTGTATGAAAGATAGAGGCACTGTCAACCCCTTGAACCCTCAGACCAGACGTCAGACACCAGATAAAAGTCCAAATATTTAATTTATTATTATAAATAAGTGCACAAAGCACACTCCACTCCACTATCCTCATACAATACACAAACAATAACCAATCCTACACTCCCAGACGCTTAGCCACCCTGCCTCCCAACTCAGCTCGACGTCTGGGATCTCCCATCGTCCTTTTATAATCCCTGACCCGGAAATGTTCTCAATCTTTCAGTCCATGTGACCTCATATCATTTCTGGGTCAGATTAAAAGTCCTTTTCTTCATCCCGGAAGCACGTCGTTCCTTTTGTCCATGTGACCTGGACGCACTTCCGGGTTATAGGGCACGTAGTATTCCCTGAGCCTCCCTACAGCGTCCCTTGGTGGTCCCCATGGTATCCAGCAGGGCTGGTTATAAAAATTACAAGGTCCATGAGGCCCTGCTGGAATTAGGGGAACTTCCATGCTGCCGGGAGAGCTTCATCTGGCGGCCTGGGGGTATTGGCCGGGATGACTGGCCGGCCATATTCCACAACTGACGAATGTGCAGAAGAGTAGAAGGAAAGGGGGTGGAGAGGTGGGTTTATGGCAGTCCTGCTGCAATGCTAAAGAAAAGTTGCAAAGATAAAAAATGATGCTTTTTTTGCAATTCATGTTTCTGTAAGAAGATCGATTCAATGTTATATCACATAAGTGTTAAATAAGTTATCTTTGAATGGTACTAAAACAAAAATATTTCTCTCCTACCTCTGTATTTAAGTCACTAATCAAAAATTAGTCATTCTGTTCCAGACATATCAGTGTTAAGAAATTTGTAAAGACAGTTGCTATACTGAATGCATTTTCATTATTTTGTGTATACACTAATGAGAGGTGCAATTTATTTTGTTAGAGGAGTAATAAACCTCACATTATTGTTCATAATTTTAATAAATATGTACATCCCTCTAAGCTTTGCACAGTGGTTGCAGCTTGTTGAGTTCTCCCTTTTTACTGAATATGAATTCCTTTCACATTCTACAGAGGTGCATGTTAGGTTGATCGTCCTACTGTGAAAAAGCCCGGGATTGTGTATAAGTGTGCCCTGCATTGCAATGACACCCCATCTAAAAGTGGCTTCATTCCAGTGCAGCCCTGCTATGCTCCGGTTCTCTGTAATAATGGAAAAGAAAAAGAGGAATAAAAAACAGATGGACTCTAATTGCTCTGATCTGGTACTGTGAACTTAGGAGATCAACTTCAGGACCTGCTGAGGACTATTTTGAATCATTTGCTTTTGAGAAAAGTTTGCCATCATTAAGTTACTAATGCATTCACATACTGTACATTCTAAGGCATAATATGCATCAAAAACAAATTAAAAAAACACCATAAATGTCATCAAGTGGAGAGGCTTATTTTTTCCCAGGTTTAAATATTCTTCTCTTCACTAAAAGTGCAGTTCCACTTAGAGAAATTTACCACAGGTCTGAATATTGAGGTCATCAGGAACAAACCTCACACAAATATGAGAATGAGAAGACTCTACACAGACAACACCCATGTGCAGGGTTCATGAGGTAGCAGTGCCATAGTGTTACACCCTCAAAAAAACGAAAACATTTAATGACATCAAGCTAGCAAAATATTCTAGTTCCTCCAGCAATTACCTTAAATAATGGTAAAATGAATTTTAATTGCAAAATATACTTGGGTAGATTATATTGTTTCCAACTGAATAGATGTAAGTCATTAAACCGATGCGTGTTACTATATGTAATTTTTTTTAATATACTTTGGAGGATCATCCTTTCTTTCTTGCCTCAGGGTGCTGTCACTGAGATAAAGACTAACTTGTAGAAGAAGTGGGACACATTTTTCATTACAAACGCAAGGTGTTTGTAACCTCATCATCATTTTAATTATATGGCATAATGAGGTTCTCTAGCATTGACTTAATGTGAATATGTGTGTGCAAGCCTGGTAAATAGATCCTGTGTAAGATATATTAGCTATAAAACTAATGTGGTCCACTTCTGCTTTTTCTTCATCCTACTAGTGCCACTAATGCAGGCTGCTTTTTTCTGACATTACTTGAGTTTATTTAGTGAAGGAATGATATCACCTGTAGGGTTTGTATCTGCTTGGGCTGCTGCTGCTGCTGGAATAGACTCTGGCTCTATATATGTTGCTCTGAATTAGTAGCAAAAGGAAATTTTTAGATATAGATTAGGTTTGATTAGATACACTTTATTAATACCAAGGGGAAACTTAGATGTATACAGCAGAAGAAACATAAAAAACAAGAATAGAGACACACAGGACAAATAATATAGCCAACTAATCAGTCAGTGATTGATTAATTCAATTCCTTACTAATTATATTACCCAGCATTCTCAAACCCAATCCAGTCAGACCTATACCAGTTCAGTGTAAAAAACTGAAATATAACAATAACAAGGCAGCTTCAATCTTCTGAAATGTCTCATGTATTTGAGACCATGTGTATCTTATATACATATGGTATGGCATCAATATTTCATGTTTTTTATTGACTGCTTTTCATGACATGCGTTATCACAAGGTCTTTTAGAAAGGAAGTGACAATATTGCAAGTGAAGAAGAATCAAAGATGCTTTCAGAATATAAATATAGCTGCAGTACACTTTTTGATACAAGCTGTAGCAAGTGGAAGAGAAGAGAAAAAAAACATGTGCTTTAACAGATGTACATCCAAAGCATGGCTTATCTTTAACAGATGTGTACCCAAATTGCTTCATATAAAAAGTTTTCTTTCAATATTGAGAACAAAATGCAGAGTTTGCTACTTCAGAACTAGCTGAGTTAAGGAGCCTGAGGTCTTTTCTAAAATAGCAATACAGTATATTGAACTCATAAAGCATGTACAACAGTATGCAGCATAATATTAGATGCTGGTATCTTCTCATAAAATACCACAAAGGCATAGTACCTTACAAATGTAAGCATCAATGATAACTGAATGTATAATGAACAACTCTTGCATTTACAGAACTATTGATCCGATGGTAATTTGTGTTACCTTGCAACACATCCACTCTTGTATAAATGCAGCAAAGGTCAGTCATAGAAGGAGATGAAGGATATCTGATAAGAACAAAAAAAAAACAGTGTTATTAACTTGCAGCTGACCATATTTAGTATTCAAAATTTAAAAAAAGTTTGTCATTTTAAATATATTACATATGAATTACTTATTCACTGTTTAAAATTAAATATATTGATTTGATTCAAACCTAGTTTTGTAAAATTTGAGTTGCTTGTATGAAATGTTATTTGATTTTAATAAATCCAATAAAATGTTTTTAAAAAAATTAAATATGTTGAATACATATAATGTGTTTGATGGTCACCTGGCAAGAGGTTGGAAATTGTATAGGGTATACCATTTCTGAGCAGCCCCTGAGTTTCTATACTTATACATGTACTGTATGCTTTCTAATGCTGTCATTGTGGCTTTTTACATTGGCTAGTGGCTGCACCATATTATATATAGCTCTGTGTGGATTTCACTTTCACCAAACAACAAATCTTTTAATTCTTGCGGATACACCTCTTCATTGGAATAATACATTACTTTTCCCTGATGGCAACACGAATTAGACGATCTACAAGTCTCCGACTTAAAGTTTAAATCTGAACAATATGTTCTAACTGTTTTTACTGTTCTGTTATTTCACTGAGTAATAATTTCCGTTTGTTTGTGCTAATGCGATCTTTACTATCATTTTGTTGAAACTTTCGAATTTTCGTGCTTCCATTATCTCTAACCTGATCTGCATATGTATTGTGCCAACATTTTTGAATTCTTTACGAAGTTCTACTTTGTCATCTACTGTTTGTCTTTCATTTCCAGCCCCGGGCGTGGTTAAATCTCTTGGCAAAAAGTCACGTCACATGGGATGTGAAATTGTCTCTCTGAGAAAGTTACATCTCATCTCTCTGAAAAAGTCTTGTCTCGTCCCAAGATTTTTTTATATAATACAGAGATATATATGTGTGTGGTGTGTGTGTGTGTGTGTGTGTGTGTGCATGTGCGTGGGTGTGTGTGTGTGCGTGTGTGTGTATGTACATTCTACTAGAGCAATTCAGTAATTAATATAGAGCCTAACTCTCAACAAGAGCAGGTGCCAAACCAATGCTAACAAAATCATTTACACCCAAATTCTAACTGAAGTAATATAGATAGATAGAATCCGTTGAATCATTACAAAAGGGTTTGGAGAGCATATAGACTTGGGTGGATTAGTGGCAAATGAAATTTAATGTAAGTAAATGTAATGTATTACACATAGGATATAAGAATGTTAGGTTTGAATATATAATGGGATGTTTGAAAATCAAAAGTGCACCTTATGAGAGGGATTTAGGAGTTGTAGTGGACTCATCACTATCACCTGTTCAGAAGCCATTAAGAAGGCTAACAGAATGTTAGGTTATATAGAACAATGTGTGAAGTACAAGTCCAAGGATTTTCTGCTCACCATTTGTAATGCACTGGTGAGGCCTCATCTGGAGTACCGTATGCAGTTTTGGTCTCCAGGCTACAAAAAGGACATAGTAACACTGGAAAAAGGCCAGAGAAGAGCTACTAGGCTGATTCCAGGGCTACAGGGAATGAATTATGGGGAAAGATTAAAAGAGCTAAACTTTTTCAGCTTAAGCAAACAGTAGATTAAAAGGAGACATGACTGAAGTGTTTAAAATTATGCAGAGAATTAGTACAGTGGATTGAGACTGTTATTTTAAAATTAGTTCATCAAGAACACAGGCATACTGTTGGAAACTGGTTAAGGGTAAATTTTGTAAAAACATTGGAAAGTTTTTCTTTAGACAGAGAACCACAGACACGTGGAATAAGCTACTAACTAGTGTGGTGGACATGAGGTGTTTTGGGACTTTCTAAATTAGACTTGATGTTATTCTAGAATAATTAAGTGGATAGGAACAATGAGCTTTGTTGAGCTGAATGACTTGTTCTCGTCTAGATTGTTGTAATGTTCTAATGGTCAACAAAGAACTTTATTTGTCCACAGGAGGAATTTTAACATTTTACAGAAACTCTTTATATATATAACAGTTTGTTCCTGTGAAAGAAAGTTTATTCGATCAAAAATAAAAACCACAGCTTTTCTGATATTAAAAAACCACGACTTTCTTGATATTTTAGTTTATAATTTAAAAAACAGAATAAGAATCTGAAAATCTAACAACATCACATTAAAGTTCGATAAACTCTGAAAAGAATGATACCAAACATATATATGTATGTTTTAAAATAAGCCCAATTTAAAGCATGACAAAAACCGTGACATAAAAAGTCACATAAAATCATTACATAAAATCGTTGCACTTTCAGGCTTGGGGTTTTGTATATATAGAGTATTATATATATATATCTACAGAATATGGTCTGCACACACTCTAGAATAACTAAAAAGGAAGAAATATTAGAAAAAATCTGACTTGGCAGTCACAGTCAAAGTGAAGCGTTATTCAGGTGTATTGCTGTTGGTATAAAGGAGCTCCAGTTTCTTGATACACTAATGCTGAATAATTTCTTGGCTGAAAGTACTCAGTGTGTCAGAGAGAGGATGTGCAGCATAATTTATAATGGCACTCAGTTTTTTCTTCATTAATTCCTCCACTTCTGCCTCAATCACACCCAGAGTGTGTCCCATACCTGAAACTGCTCTTTTAAGTAGCTATTGGAGAATTGAAAATATAGGCTGACCTGGAACAGAAGAATCACAAATAAACATCAAGATGTCTTGCAAACTCAACAGACAAGATGTCACTCACCTACACTGATTACCAACCCACTTTGTCTTCTTATATGTTTGACATCTATCCAATCATCCTGATAAATTCTCAATCTTTATCCATTTTAGTGTCACAGGGAACCATTGTCTATTTTGACCACACTGGGTTCAAGGTGACAGCCAGCCTTAAACAAGACATGGTATACTCACACACACAAACACATTCCTATTAGGAAACTTTAGAGTTTCTAATTAATTTAATTTTAAAAATTTAAAGGGTGGGAGGAAAGCCTATGAAGAAATGAAGCAACCTCTACACAGGAAACAACTGAGCTCAGGATTTAAAACAAACACTCTGTAGATGTGAGGTCACTGTTCAGATGTTTAGCAATAACCTATCATTTTAAAAGTTTTAATTTCAAAGCAATTTTTAATAGAAGTAGTGGCAAAATTTCATACAATAAATACAAGATATTTGATATTTGTGAAAAAGGTTAGCAGAAAATTTAACTGGAAAATATTCAGAAAAAATGGTGTATAATCTCTTTTGACAGTCTCTCACATTTTTATCTATTTCTCTGCTGAGGAGTTGTTCAATGAGACAGCAGAGGTGAACTCTGGATGTTGGGATTAGAAGCTGACATTCTTGTCTAGCTGAGCTAAAAAGAGAAACTCCACTCGGACTGCTGCTGATAAAACTGCCTGCAGCTGACGGGCTTATTGCTTAAAAGTGAATATTCCTCTCAGGTTCATTATAGTCATGCTGCTGGTTACATTTACTCATTCATAGAGTGAATCCAGGCCACCCCATCATTTGTCTCCGTTGAGAAAGTCATTCAGGGTGTCGCTCCTACTTACATCTGTTATCTTTCCCAAGAAGGTTTGAGGTGAGATATGAACTGGAGACAGTGAGATTATTACCAGTCATTCTAATCAAGATGAACTAAAAGTCAGAAACTTCACTTATCCAGCTGCTGAAAAAGCTATTTATTGATGGTCTTGTTGTGCAGCGATGTCTGCCCCTCTCAGCTTTGCTGCATACATGCCACTAGATGCAGACTTCTCTCAGATCAGTTCTTTATGTAATGTATTAATCATATATGAGGTAATGAAGTTATATGAGATAGTATACATGCTAAAATAGGCATATATTTCATTGTTTTTAAATACAACTGACAATCAAAAGTGGGAACACAGCACATGGAAAAAAGCCATTTGGATTCAAGGAAACAATGCAATCAAAACATACATCACAAAACAAATGAAAAGTGAGACAGCAAAGCTAATCATTAATTATCTTAATATGGTATTTGAAAAAAGATTTTCAGAAGCCAGCAATGTGCAAAAGGTTTTCTAAGGTAATCAGCGCCAACTGTGCAGCTAGTCCACTTGACATAAAGCTAAGATGATATGAATTTCCAAGTTAACTAGTAGGTTGAAATAAAAGATGCAATATTATTGCAATTGTACAATATCAGTGCATGATCCAAACCAGCCCCCCTCAATATCCATTTTATTAACTGTGTAACAAAATTAAGCATAAAATACTAAGAGTTACCAACAAGAAATAAAAAGTAATATGTTCCTTTTGTGAGCTATGCTTTGATTCATAGCATGTATCTAACTACTTGCCAGTCTTTCACATTTATTTTTTACAGTATATATTCTAAGATGCAAAATGGAAAAGGTATTTTTAGCTGGCTTATACGGTGCTTTTTGAATTTGCTATGTTTAACTTAAATTCTGCTTTTGAAAATGCCATTGTAACCTTGGTGATAAGGGTTTTGTAAGTATGAGATGTTTGTTTAGAGTAGAGTAATGGAGTGTCTCACGAATTCTGTATTTCCTTATTTGGACAAGCGACTTCACTGATTTAGATTCTATTTCAGTGTTACTATTTCTATTTACAGTTGAGAAAAATTTGGGGACACAAATTGAGCAATTTTATAAACAGGGCAGGCAAGGCTGTTAAAGATTTGATGTTTGTTGTTAGAGCAGTCATTTCAAAGTTAAGTTAAAACTAATTGTGGAAACCAAGGTTTATGCCAACCACCATATGTAACATACAAAGTTAAATATATATTTATGTGTGTGTAAGTTCGGAATGCAAATCCACACCATTAAACCTGTCTCGATCAACTTTTGCAAAGATAACCCCATTTGTACAGGGAATGAGTATATGCTATGTGTTGTTGAAAATTATTTAGTGATTCCCCAGTCCAAGGCAGCAGCAGATGCTCCTACTTTTGTTTGTCCAGTATGCAAATGCACACCATTAAGCCTCTGTTCTCCAAGTTTTGCACAGATTTCCTGTTTGTAAAGGGGAAGACCCTAAGCTATATTTGTTCTAAACTTTAGTTTGTTCCTGGCTTATGCCAGGTACACCTACTAGTTAAATTTAAAGACATTATGTCAGATTCCAGATTCCAATTTTTTTTTCAACGTTTAACATATTTTGTAGTCTTTTACAGTCTAGTCATTTTTATTGCTATAGAAATTTCTGTTTTAATTTTTGTATAACATAGTATTGGTGCCATTCACAAAAACCTCTGTTCCATTCCAGTTCCTTAATTTCCAACTAGGAGGAGTACTCCTACATCATATCAAAATTTTCTTCTCAGATTTTTCTCTTGTTAACAATTTTGTTAATATCTGAGCAGATTCATAGGGTTAATTAGTCATATTTTTAATCTAACTCCTTTCCCATTGTTTTGTGCCAATAGTTGTTTACCTTCTCTCATTCTTCCATTCACTGCTGTTATAAATTGTTCCCTTTTCTCTTGTATAGACTCAGTTTGTTCTAAACTTGCTACCATTATCATGTTATGAAAATGCCATTACTAATCACAATTGATTCAGTGATCATCAATCTATTTCTTGCCAAAGTTTTATCATGTGTTATTGCTTCCAAATGTCCTGGCACGAAATGAAAAAACTAGCAGGCCACAAGGGTAAGTTAAGATCTTGACCAGGAACTAAAATCCAGCACATAAATCAACATATGTTGTTGATAATACAAAGATTACCCAAGTTTCAAAAAAGCTAGAAAGTGATTGATTTATATAGAGAGTGCATTCCCAAACTTTAGCAAAGAGGGAGACGTGGCACTGATTTAAATAGTGTTGCTCCATGATGTTCTGCCACTTGAGTTCTGGGATATGCCCCCTAACAACAGGTACCCACGTCATAGCAGCAGCTGTTCAAATTGATGGTCCCTGCTGAAAACAAAAACAAAATATTTTCCAAAACATATTGAATAAATAAAATATCTAAACCCAAATCAAAATAAAATTAGAAATTGAAAATAAAAGTGAGTTTTACAGGTTTCAAAACCTGTAAAGTAAAAAGAAAAAGTCCTGGAAAAAATAATATTCTGGTAAAATTCACAAAGATACAAACTCATAACATAACATTTTTGGCAATAATACATATTTTGTAACTTTCCAATGTAATCTGCTTTCCCATGTGTGATTTGTGCAACAGATTCTGTAACTTTATAGAATTATTATTGCACTAGATCTATTCACACAGTACTTTCTATTATTTCTCTTCCTTCCTAGTCATAGCTGACTAATTGATCATTCCCTTCTTACCAATGGTGTGTCTTTTATTCACTTACTTTCTCAGTCTTGGTTCGATTAAACAGTGTCCAGGTTTATTCTATGCTGATGACATTAAGCTTGGTATCTCAACCAACTCTTCTGAATCTTTGTCTTCTTCTTATTTGCTTAGTTTTCTCTGTGATATTAAAAGTTTTATGATGCATAATTTTAGCAACTTTCAGGTCTCCAAATAAAGTTGGTTGATATAGAGTAAGCTGAATTTTTCCATTTTGGCAAGACTTTGTTTTGTTTTCACCATGAAAAAATGCAGCTTCTCAGTGATTACATTGATGATGTAACTTTCCAAAGTTGTTCTCATTTGTCAGCATGTACTGTATATCTCCATTGTTCTAGACCTTGTATTCTGTATCCTATATTAAGCACCTTCTGTGAAATGCCTGATGCCCAGCAGATGCCACTGTTCTTCTTTTTCCTCTTCCTATTATGGAGTTCTTTGTCACGGTTGATCAATAAACAAAATATTCACACTTGATTATGAATTTGGAAGATATGTATAGATGTTGTGATGGATTATCCATAGATGTACTTGCGAGGATTGAGATTTTAGTAAAATAAACTTTTCTGTTCACAAGTAAAACGTTCAACAGTTGGTGATGATATATGCTCTGTCATGTCACTTTGTCAATCACTTTGCCAAGGTTTTCATGACCTCCATTTTTTTGACTTTCAAATACATTACACGTCATAAGCATTTGAGTAAGACCAAGATCAAGGTTCAAGCCCCAGTAGTTTTAGAATACCAGCAGGTTGTCACACCATGTGTGTTTAATGGTCAGCAGAACCTGCAGCTGTCATTCTCCCTATTATGTAATCAGCTTCTGCAGTTTTCTTCATGCTCAAAAGATGTTGCTGCTCTTCTTTTTCTTTCTGCCATGTCACCTTCTTGATCAGTATGCTGTAAGAAAGACACAATCCAGGTTCACTTTTATGTGGTTGCTGCTACCTCATATTTGTTGATTTATCAGTTGCTGTTCTATTTGTTTCATCTTTATCATGTCATTCTTTGTTACATCAACAGCCTCTGTAATTTGCTTAATGCTCTGCAGATGTCGTTGGTCTACTTTTTCATTCCACCATGTCACTTTGTTTGCTTATCACTTTACCATAAGAACCTCACAAGACAAGGTTGGTTTTCCGAGTTTGTCACCAATTCAAATGGTTTGCTATTCAGGACATATTGGGTCATAGGGTTCTAGCCCCAGTAGTTATCTATCAGTCACATGACAGACGGACAGATGAACAGACCTTAGCATGTTATTATATATGCAGTTAATTTAGAGGCTTTGGTATTATTGTTGATATGGCTCTATCATTTGAATCCAATATTAATTTCATTTCACTTTTTCCGTTTATCACCTCTATAACTCACTAACACATGCACTTATCCCCACAAGGGCTGACTGTTATACAGTAATCGTCTTTTGTTCTACATCCCTGGAAAAACTTATAAACAAGCTGCAGCTGGTTCAAAAATCTATCTTTAGGTTTATGTAGCACAACACCTCTTCTATATAAACTTAATTGGATTCCAGTTAAAAATCTAATTGTCATAAGGTTCACTGCTATACCTGTAAAGCCCTTCATGATCTACTCCCCAGTGTATGGGCAATCTTGCTCACTCAGCTCTGGAATCCCACCTTCATATGCAGTCTCTGGATACCATTTTGCTCCTTAGACACGAGTTTAAGTGTACTTCTTCAAACTTGTCTTTTCCCTGCCATATCATTTTCCCTGCTTATTTTATTTCTTATTTGCAATTATCTTTAACTTTTTAATTAAATGTAATGCAAGCATATGTTTTATTTTAATGTATTTTGTTTTGTAATGTGTCTAGACTTGTCTTGAAAGGTATAATATATCTTTAGTCTTTTAATGCAGTCTAAAGTTTACAGTAATTTTTATCTGAAATTATTTTATGTCAGTAATTTTGTTTTTACAAATAAGCATAACTTGATCAAGATTTCCATGAGCTTTCTTGTTTAATCTCAGCCAAATTATTCCTTAGTTCATTTTCTGAATCAACTTATATGAATGTAGAGTTTGTAATTATTTTGTTATTATTCTAAATGCATTTTATACTAATAAAATTAAAAATGTAAGCATTATTTATATTAATATTAAAATTACACTTACATAATGCCTCACTCTGACTGTGACTGGCAAGTGAGAAGCTTGTGTTCTTTCTAAAATGTCTTCCTTTTTACTCATTCTGGTGTGTGTTCAGACCACAGTGTAATGTATGTATGTATATGTAATGCATGTATGTATGTATTTGTGTGTGTGTGTGCATATATATATATATATATATATATATATATATATATATATATATATATATATATATATATATATATATATATATATATATATAAATATATATACAGTATATATTGTCTCACACATACGCATGGGAGGCAGCTAAAGGGCCTGAATAAGAGTAATTCCATGCCAGACCAGGTAATGGCGGAGTGCACTAACTCTTTCTCTTGCTTCTCTGCAGAGCAGTTACAATAAATTCCACCTGGCCCCGATGATGTCACTTCCGGTTTCTGGGCTCAACGATGCAATTTCCAGTTGCGGGTCCAAAGATTATGTCACTTCCACTCCCGGCCTTGATAATGTCACTTACAGTTCCGGCCCCTATGATCACATCATTTCCTCAACTCCTCTTTAATGTCACCATCATTGTGCCAGAGAATCAGTTGTGTCTTGGACTCAAACCTGTACACATCGTACTTGCTTAAACTCAATTTGCAGCCAGGGAATAATATATGGGTTGCTGCCCAAAACCTTTTTGATGTCTCCAGTCATTTCTTGTGACATTATATATATATATTTTAATTTAACTCTCTGTTAATCTGTTCTGATTAATAGGTTCAATGTAATAGAGCTGCGGTGGGTTGGCACCCTGCCCAGGATTGGTTCCCTGCCTTGTGCCCTGTGTTGGCTGGGATTGGCTCCAGCAGACCTCCGTGACCCTGCGTTCGGATTCAGCGGGTTGGAAAATGGATGGATGTAATAGAGGTTCAGCAAAGAAACTAAATTTTACTCTAGTTAACCACAAAAGTTTATAAAACTCACAATTTATTGTAAGAGGAGTACGTTCTTTTAAAAAAAGAAGGAGCTGCCGCAGCATGAGTCTAGAAAATAAACAACAATATTAGTGGATACACACTGTGAAAAAATAAGATTAGAAATGACATTTCAACCTTCTTTCCATAGCCCCCATTAATTAATATTATTGTTTTGCTACATAAAAAAGACCAATGATTCTGTTTTAGGAAATGAAATATTTTAAAACAAAGTCTGAGGTATGGTTTCCTGGTAAAGATAAAGATGAATGTTTTTGAAATCCTTCAGAGTATGCAATGTATGCAATGTAAAGAATGCATGAAATGATCACTCATCATTTTGTGTTTTCATTAATAAGAGATCTAAGGTCAAGAATTTTTTCCACATGTGCATTTTCAATTTATAATATTTAACATCATTCAAGCTGTTTTATCAACATCTGTCAAAATCTTTTACAGTTAATCTTGATTATACTAACACCAACTTGAAATTTTTTCTTTAGTTTGAGAAATCTATGCATTTTCTACCATTATGGGATCACTGTCTAATTTTCATAATAATAATAATAATAATAATAATACATTATATTTATATATCACCTTTCCCATGATGATAGCACTTCACAAAAATTTAGAATGAACAACGGGGCATATATAATATTGTGTACAAATAATATCTGCGTAAAATACTAAATAAAGATAAATACAGGAAACACAACGTTTGAGTTAGAATAATCAATTCATAGAGTATATTTTGTGATCTTCTTAATCCAGTTCAGGGTTATGAAGTCTGAAGTGTATTCACCTCGCTGTATGGGTATGAGTCTTGAACTGTGCACTGGATTTCTGGGTTAATTTGCAGAAATATCTTCTCATTTCAAAGCAGATCTCTGCATTCTTTGACTGATATTGATTCTTTGATTATTATTACAGTTCAAAACAACAGTGATATTAACTGGTAATGCTCCCATTCCTACAGCATAAGTGAGGTAATTTTTTTTATTTCAACATTAATGTATTCTTATTATTAAGTACCCTTCCACTTATGAGCACAGTGTTATGCTATAATTAGAAAGACAATTTGAAAAAGGAAATGCAACATACAGTAAACACAAATGTGATGCTGAACATCAAGCAAAATGCGCAAAAAATAAAAATACCAAAAAAGTATATAAATACATTTTAGGGAGGCCCAGTGGTGCTGTGGATGTGCTTCTGCCTCGCAGTTAGGAAACCAGGGTTCATATCCTCGATTGTCCCTGTTTGGAGTTAGTTTGCATGTTCTTCCTGTGTCTACACTAGGTTTCCTCTCACAGTCCTGGGGCCTCATGCATAACGCCATGCGTAGAATTCACACTAAAACATGGTATACGGACAAAAGCAGAAATGTCTGTACACACAAAAAAAATCCAGATGCATAAATCTGTGCATTTGCCAAGTTCCATGTTCTTCCGCTCCATAAATCCCGGTCAGTGTGAAAAGTAACACACGTGCACGCGCCTGCTGGCACTCCCCAAACTCCTCCCAGAAGTACGCCTCTTTGAATAGGCAAATCAATATAAATAGCCCTTAAGCTCAGCGTTCTGTAAAAAGGCAATGGCAAAAGCACGGGGGGAAATAGAAGAATTTCAGCGAATACCAAGTGTAGGCAAGGAAAAACGTATTATTTGTTGTTTTAAACAGTGGAATAAACAACAAAAGGAAGTTGATCAAGTGACATAGAGTGTCGGAGAAACTTGAACGCTCAAGTTCACAAAGTCACACAGTGCCCGAAATAAAAAAGAAGTTGTCAGATATCAAAGTCAACATGAAAAGGCGAGTCATAGCCCACCGTCTGAGTGTCATATAAAAGCTTATTAGGGTACAGAGAAAAGAAAAAAAAATAGGGACATAGTGGGAAAAAAGCTCAAAATGTCAACTTTAATCTCGAAATTTCCACTTAAATCACATAGTTTTTTCTGTCATTAAAGTAGAACATCATAAACTACATCTTAAAATTGTTTAATTTACTAGTTTCTCAAATCCCAATACAGTAATCCCTCCTCCATCGCGGGGGTTGCGTTCCAGAGCCACCCGCGAAGTAGGAAAATCCGCGAAGTAGAAACCATACGTTTATATGGTTATTTTTAGAATGTCATGCTTGGGTCACAGATTTGCGCAGAAACACAGGAGGTTGTAGAGAGACAGGAACGTTATTCAAACACTGCAAACAAACATTTGTCTCTTTTTCAAAAGTTTAAACTGTGCTCCATGACAAGACAGAGATGACAGTTCTGTCTCACAATTAAAAGAATGCAAACATATCTTCCTTTTCAAAGGAGTGCAAAGCAAGCAGTCAAAAAAAAAATCAATACGGCTTTTAAGTATGCGAAGCACCGCCGGTACAAAGCTGTTGAAGGCGGCAGCTCACACCCCCTCTGTCAGGAGCAGGAAGAGAGAGAGAGAGAGAGAGAGAGAGAGAGATAGCGAGAGACAGATAAAAAAAATCAATACGTGCCCTTTGAGCTTTTAAGTATGCGAAGCTCCGTGCAGCCTGTCCTTCAGGAAGCAGCTGCACACAGCCCCCCTGCTCACACCCCCCTACGTCAGCGCAAGAGAGAGAGAGAGAGAGAGAGAGAGAGAGAAAGTTAGCTGGATAGCTTTTCAGCCATCTGCCAATAGCGTCCCTTGTATGAAATCAACTGGGCAAACCAACTGAGGAAGCATGTACCAGAAATTAAAAGACCTATTGTCCGCAGAAACCCGCGAAGCAGCGAAAAATCCGCGATATATATTTAAATATGCTTACATATAAAATCCGCGATGGAGTGAAGCCGCGAAAGGCGAATCGCGATATAGCGAGGGATCACTGTATAACTAAAGTAGCACGTTAAATGCTTTGTTTTGTATGTGTTCTTCTATGCGCTGTATGTGTGTGAATCACTATGTGCTTCTTAAACGGGCTTTCTCTTCCTCCGACAGGACACAGAATCCATTACATTCATGATATTACAGCTCTCAGAATAAATTAAATACTGAGATGTATACTTGATATCTTTTTCATGATGATAGGAATTAAAGCATGTATTAAACATGGGAACACGGTGGCGCAGTGATTGTTCATGCCGCCTCACACAAGATGCTTCCTGCGCCGTGTGCGACCTTCAATGAAATAATTTATTGCAGCAGTACTGTCTCTTTCAAACGTACTAACCCCCAATTCCTGTCTTTCCATTTCTTTCTCCAAATACCCAATCACCACGCAATCAGCTCTGCAATAGATGTTAAGCCATCTGTAAGCTGAGAATGCCGATTCTTCAAAACGTTTATGGAACATTTAAATATCTTTGTAGTACATGTTTAATTATTCTATCCATCTATCCTTCCAGTGTCGAGCCAGCCCAAGAAAGAATACAGCACGAGGCAGGAACAATCCGTGAACAGAGCACTAGCTCCTTGCTAGTGCTGTGACACCATGTCCTCACATGTTTAATTATTAACAATATACTGTAGATTATTTAAACAAAGTTAAAGTTTTATCTGTATAATATAATAAACATATTTTGCTGCATTTCATCTTAAGAATTATATTGTCATCATATGTAAATGCGCGCTTTATAAAGTGGCTCAGGTTGTGCAATATTATAACTGTATCGCAAGTTTACAGTGAGGTAATCGTACTAATAAGTAAAAACAGTTCTACAAGGAGTACTTGATGGACTGATTGAGTGTGTTTATAGTTCTTGGGATGAAACTGTTTCTGAAATGCGAGGTCAGTACAGGAAAGGCTCTGAATGTATTTGTCGCATGAGAGCAGTTCAAATAGGCAGTATGGCTGAGGCAGCGTGTTCTAGATGCTGTATACCGATAATTCTCTTTCCGATCAGCTGCTGTAGAGCTGTGATTCCACACTCAGATACAGTGATATAAATACTCCGAGTGGTGCAGTGAGAGTAATATGGAAAAAGATGATCCTAACGGGAGCAGCTGAAAGAAGAAGAAGAAGGTGCAATGAGAGTAACAACGCTAAAGCAGCTATGGTATTTGAAACTAGCCAACTAGCATACGCCGCATAATCACGCCGCTTGTTTAATGATTTTTAAGTACAGGGAAAGAAATGAACATTTGAAAAAATCCATCGTTCAGAACGCACTACCTGAGTCGTTTTCGTCTGTGTACAGTCCACATGCACGTCTGAGCCATGTTGACTTTTCATTGTTCTTTGCAGTTCCGGCTGCTTTTCTATATATAATCCACCAAGTCACTTGAGCATGGTAGTAGCGAGGGGGGGGGGTGTGTACAAAGGGCAGGGACGTAATCAGTGGAAGTGTATGAGCCGCACTTACTGGGAATTCCTTGTTCGTGGGGTACAATTGCAAGCCCCGGTTTCCATCACAAATGGGGTTCAACGGTTTACCCCCACGCCTCTCTGCGCCAGGTAGACAAACGTTGATCTATTCAGTGTAGCGCGTGTGCAGTACCGGACATCCAAGGGCATCACAGACCTCTTAATGCTCAATCTCACGTGGCTGAAAGCCTCTTGTCCTTCTTTGTTTTCGGAATTAAACAGACAAATCGCTCCACCAACTAAGAACGGCCATGCACCACCACCCTGTGCCCGCCCCCAACTCCTCACCTGAGTCGTTTTCGTCTGTGTACAGTCCACATGCACGTCTGACCATGTTGACTTTTCATTGTTCTTTGCGGTTCCGGCTGCTTTTCCTATATATAATCCACCAAGTCACCCGACTATGGTAGTAGCGAGGGGGGGGGGGTGTGTACAAAGGGCGCAGGGACGTAATCAGTGGGAGCGTATGAGCCGCACTTACTGGGAATTCCTTGTTCGTGGGGAACAATTGCAAGCCCCGGTTTCCATCACAAATGGGGTTCAACGGCTTACCCACGCCTCTCTGCGCCGGGTAGACACACGTTGATTCATTCAGTATAGCGTGCGTGCAGTACCCGGACATCCAAGGGCATCACAGACCTGTTAATTTAATCTCACGTGGCTGAAAGCCACTTGTCCTTCTTCGTTTTCAGAATTAACCAGACAAATCGCTCCACCAACTAAGAATGGCCATGCACCACCACCCACAGAATCGAGAAAGAGCTATCAATCTGTCAGTCCTCTCCGTGTCCAGGCTGGGTGAGGTTTCCCCGTGTTGAGTCAATTTAAGCGAAAGGCTGCACACCTGGTGGTGCCCTTCCGTCAATTCCTTTAAGTTTCAGCTTTGCAACCATACTCCCCCCCGGAACCCCAAAGACTTTGGTTACCCAGTTGGCTGCCCCGGCGGGTCATGGGAATGACGCGGCCGGATCACCAGTCGGCATCGTTTATAGTCTGAACTATGACGGTAATGTGAGCGTCTTTGAACCTCCGACTTTCGTTCTTGATTAATGAAAACATTCTTGGCAAATGCTTTCACTCTCGCTCGAATTGTTTGCGCGCGTGGCTCTGTTGTGCATGTGCCATGGTCGGCTGCTTAGTGAATTGTTGGTGGGCTCGGCTCTGTGAGTTGGCGGGCATGGCTCTGTCTTGCATGCATCTAGCTTGCCATGGACCTTAGTGAATTCTTAGAGTTGCTGGGCGTGGCTCTGTGAGTTGTCGTCCTATCCCATGGGTATTAGAGTTGGTGGGTGTGGCTCTGTGTTGTCGGCGGGCGTAGCTCTGTGCGTATCCCATGGTTGTCTTGCCTGTTCTGTCGGCTTAGTGAATTATATATATATACTGTAGATAGTTTGGCTGTTCCCTGGACCATTTATTATATGCGGTTAAGTTCAGTGTATATAATAAAGCTGTGTCAGGGATGTGGATCTAAAAAAGAAAGGGAAACCACACTGGAACAAAAGCACTGCTTTTACGCTGGGTGCCGCCAGTTTGCAAAACCAAGCTGAGAACTTGCATATGCCAGGGTTTGAGCTACCATGAAAATGTGTGTGGCTTTACACCAAGTTTAGGTTTTATACATCACGATTTGAGTGTTGGAAACGGGAGTATGCAACATTTTTGTGCGTATGCAATGTTTATACATGAGGCCCCTGGTGTTTTCCCCTGTGATAGATTGGCATCTGCTCCAGTGAATTGTTCCATCTTAGCACCTTATGCTTGCTGCGATAGACTTCAGCCCCCACACCAGCCTGCTCAGGAATAAACAGATTTAGAAAATAGTATGGTATGGTATTTATAGTTTATGTCCAAATTCCATCTTTCCCAAATCTTCCACATTTTGTTGATTATTTTGTTGGCAAAAGAAGACATTTTCATTTAGATAGCTGATTTTTAACAAGTCCATCATATGTGGGGATGAATCTACTCTAAGCAGACTAAGTGCCACTATGAATACAGAAAAATAAAGAAAATGGATATGTTTTAGTAGTGACAATATAGAATGCTTTCTACTAAGTACTTCAAAGGTTATATCAGAGAGCAATGTGAAACAACCTCAACAGCAAACATATAAAGTTTTCAGCCTTACAATTATTGCAACATTTTATTTAATACTAACATTTACCTGGTGGTGAGTTGGCTTCGATGGTGGGGGAGGATGGCGGTCAGGCGTGGTAGGCCCAAACGTGTTGTGAGGGTCTGCTGGGAACGTCTGGCAGAGCCCCCTGTCAGAAGTAGCTTCAACTCCCACCTCCGGCAGAACTTCGACCACATCCCGAGGGAGGTGGGGGACATTGAGTCCGAATGGGCCATGTTCCGTGCCTCTATTGTTGAGGCAGCTGACCGGAGCTGTGGCCATAAGGTGGTCGGTGCCTGTCGTGGTGGCAATCCCCGAACCCGTTGGTGGACACCGGTGGTGAAGGATGCCGTCAAGCTGAAGAAGGAGTCCTACAGGAGGCAGGCAGGCCAAGCAGAATGCGGCTTCGGTGGTTGCTGAGGCAAAAACTCGGTCGTGGGAGGAGTTTGGGGAGGCCATGGAGAACGACTTTCGGACGGCTTCAAGGAGATTCTGGTCCACCATCCGGCGTCACAGGAAAGGGAAGCAGTGCAGTATCAACACTGTATATGGTGGGGATGGTGCGCTGCTGACCTTGACTCGGGACGTTGTGGGTCGGTGGGGGGAGTACTTCGAAGACCTCCTCAATCCCATTAACATGCCTTCCAATGAGGAAGCAGAGCCTGGGGACTCAGAGGTGGGCTCCCCCATCTCTGGGACTGAGGTCACCAAGGTGGTCAAAAAACTCCTTGGTGGCAGGGCCCCGGGGGTGGACAAGATACGCCCGGAGTTCCTCAAGGCTCTGGATGATGTAGGACTGTCTTGGTTGACAGGCCTCTGCAACATCGCATGGACA
Source organism: Erpetoichthys calabaricus (assembly GCF_900747795.2). Taxonomy (NCBI): domain Eukaryota; kingdom Metazoa; phylum Chordata; class Cladistia; order Polypteriformes; family Polypteridae; genus Erpetoichthys; species Erpetoichthys calabaricus. Next base: position 91,692,223 of record NC_041398.2, on the reverse strand, counting down.
TCAGGGACAGTGCCTCTGGATTGGCAGACTGGGGTGGTGGTCCCCCTCTTTAAGAAGGGGGATCGGAGGGTGTGTTCCAACTACAGAGGGATCACACTCCTCAGCCTCCCTGGAAAAGTCTATTCAGGAGTCCTGGAGAGGAGGGTCCATCGGATAGTTGAGCCTCAGATTCAGGAGGAACAGTGTGGTTTTCGTCCTGGTCGCGGAACAGTGGACCAGCTCTATACCCTTAGCAGGGTCCTGGAGGGTGCATGGGAGTTTGCCCAACCAGTCTACATGTGTTTTGTGGACTTGGAAAAGGCATTCGACCGTGTCCCTTGGGGAATCCTGTGGGGGGTACTCCGAGAGTATGGGTTACCGGCGCCCCTGATAAGGGCTGTTCGGTCCCTGTACGATCGGTGCCAGAGCTTGGTCCGCATTGCCGGCAGTAAGTCGAGCCCGTTTCCAGTGAGAGTTGGACTCCGGCAGGGCTGCCCTTTGTCACCGATTCTGTTCATAACTTTTATGGACAGAATTTGTAGGCGCAGCCAGGGCGTTGAGGGGGTCCGGTTTGGTGGGCTCAGGATTGGGTCACTGCTTTTTGCAGATGATGTTGTCCTGTTTGCTTCATCAGGCCGTGATCTTCAGCTCTCGCTGGATCAGTTCGCAGCCGAGTGTGAAGCGGATGGGATGAGAATCAGCACCTCCAAATCCGAGACCATGGTCCTCAGCCGGAAAAGGGTGGAGTGCCCTCTCAGGGTTGGTAACGAGATCCTGCCCCAAGTGGAGCAGTTCAAGTATCTCGGGGTCTTGTTCACGAGTGAGGGAAGAATGGAGCGTGAGATCGACAGGCGGATTGTTGCGGCATCCGCAGTAATGCGGGCTCTGCATAGGTCTGTCGTGGTGAAAAAGGAGCTGAGCCGCAAGGCTCAGCTCTCAATTTACCAGTCGATCTATGTTCCTACCCTCACCTATGGTCATGAGCTATGGGTAGTGACCGAAAGAACGAGATCGCGAATACAAGCGGCTGAAATGAGTTTCCTCCGCAGGGTGTCTGGGCTTTCCCTTAAAGATAGGGTGAGAAGCTCAGTCATCCGGGAGGGGCTCAGAGTAGAGCCGCTGCTCCTCCGCATCGAGAGGAGTCAGATGAGGTGGCTCGGGCATCTGATCAGGATGCCTCCTGGACGCCTCCCTGGTGAGGTGTTCCGGGCACGTCTAACCGGGAGGAGGCCCCGGGGAAGACCCAGGACACGCTGGAGGGACTATGTCTCTCGACTGGCCTGGGAACGCCTTGGGATTCTCCCGGAAGAGCTAGAAGAAGTGGCCGGGGAGAGGGAAGTCTGGGCATCTCTGCTCAAGCTGCTGCCCCCGCGACCCGACCTCGGATAAGCGGGAGACAATGGATGGATGGATGGATTTACATATGCCTATTTATCTATTTTATGAATCATTTACTAATTAATTTGCTTTTATTAAATTAAAGTGACATATACAATATTTTGTCATTTCCTGATTATACCTGTGGTCCGCAAATGGATTGATGAATGATTAAGATTGAACACCACTCATCAAAATCCTAGTGTACGCTCATGGATATTACTGCCTTACAGACTGAGGTCATGGACAAAGGCTGTGATTGCTAATATTTCTTTAAATAAAGTTGTTGCATTTTCATTTGGTTACTTTGTCTCTTTTAACAAAAGGCAAATGTGTTAGGGTGTTCTTTTATTCAGCTGACTAAAAGTCACGTTTGCTTTTTATGTGTATGAAAAAATATCATTGTTTTTGATGTGGACACCTTTATCATCTTTTTACTCATATTCCTGGAAAACGACTCAAATTATACAAAGCTAGGTACTTGCATGTTAGCTTTAAAATTTAGGAGAAGATTAACATGTTTCCAATATTACTGTCTTGTTCAATATAATGTGCCCACTGTTTCTGTCCCTATGTGTCCCGGGACATTTTTCCTCTTTTCTGGTTCAGAGGGATTACTCCTTCACTATACATAAAAGGAAACATGTTAATAATATGTTTATAAACGCTAATGAAAATAAATATAAACTGGTATGAGAAAATAAAAAAAAAAACCCAATGCACATGAAATTCTGGTTAAGAACATACCGTACTTATGATAGGTATGGTATGGTGCTTATGGCAAGTTAAGGTTTTTCAAAACATTCTAAAGTAGAAAAATTTGATTAAACTCAAAAGTTTTTAACAAGAGAATAGAGATATTAGCTATAATTATAAGGAAAACATTATCATCGTGATAGCACTGAGGAACACAGATTTACAGCATTAGTACAGAGCCACTTTTAATTGATGGTCCACGTAATTAAATGTTACACAATCAGTGCTCATGTGAGTTTTCTGTCTACCTCTGTCCCACACCTAATACTGCTACAAACACACTTGACCTGGATTAAAACATCATAGACCCCATTTCTGTTTCGTGCGATTGCTGTGTAGTGATTTTTCATTCAGTATTAGAGTGTTGTACCGTGTTAGCCATTATGAATGTAGTGACAAGTCAAGCAAAATGACACCTTTTATTGGCTAACTAAAAAGACTACAATATGCAAGCTTTTGAGGCAACTCAAGCCTCTTCTTCAGATTACAAGTGAAGTGGTTAAGACAGTAATTAAGAACAATTATTTTAAGTCATGTAAAAGAAGAATAATCATATTGTGATAAGAGGGGACTCTTATAAACACCCTTTAGAAATAGAGTAAAGTCAAGCCAGAACACAAAGTGTGAAATCACATATGGGATACCAAAATTTATCTGCCAGTCTGAACCTTCCTATATGGTTCTATTTCTTTAAGTGGGGTGAATTACTTATGTCTCTCTTGATCATGGTTTATCTCTCTTCCTCTTGCCAGTTAACATTTGCCTCAGCTCACCTCCTGCCTCTGACTTCAATGGGCTTTTAAACCCACTTCCAGGATCACTGCCATATTAGCCCCAGAATCACGGATACAGTCCACTCTTGTGGCCCATGAGATCACTAGATTACTGAACCTTTTGCAGCCCTTGTAAGAAATGTACCTTTTCTCCACTTTAGGGATCTGCCTCATAAAGGCTGATGGTGTACTACAATCTAATAAGAGGGAAATAGCTAGCCTCCTGTCATTCTTTACATTTCAGTCATACTTTTTCTGACCTTGACTCAGGTGCTGTAGTTTACTGACCAAGAGGCATTGAGCACTAACACCAACCCTCACCTACTGTATAAGAATAAGATCTGGCATCTCTGACATCTGCTGAGTCATGTGACCTCTAGCATCCTGAGATATACATACTGTAAACCAGGTTTCAATTCTCTTCCTCTCTTGTTTACATGGGCCCCTGCTTAGTGCACTTTTAGTGTACCTAGTACACATATAAGATTTACCACCACCTGGAGAAGCCATTCTTCTCTCACCCATATTTGATCAGAGATTAGGATTAGGGATCTTTAAAGTCACATACACTGTGAGAGCATAGCCACAGTTGCGTGTGGAGGAGGGTGCTTGGGGATAGGGAATATACAGGCAATAAGACAATAAGATGATATAAAATAATAATTTAATAGTAATAAAATAATAATGTAATAAATACACTAAATAATTAAGCATAACAGAAGGTAAATAATGCAGTAAATAGGAGCAGTAAATGCAAAAAAGAACTGTACAGACATATAGATAGTGTTAAACGGCTGGGAAACAAAAAGTGGAAGGTAGTACACATGTAACCTACAGTACACATATACCAGTAGGTGGGTACAATACACAGAGCAGGGCATGTAAGATTAGGTTGTTGATAGTTGGTATGAAGCTGCAAAATGTCAGCCTCACTGACTTCTCCTTTGGGGGATTTTGAAATTCTGGCAAGTCAGGTTACCGAACCAAACTGTGATGCATCTGACCAAGATACTTTCAGTGGTGCAGCAGTAGAAGTTCACTAGTGTTTTGGTTCTAATCCCAAAGCTTTTTAGGAAAAACAGTCTTTGCTGCACCATTTGTAGGATGCAGATGGTGATGATAGACCATGAAAGGCAAATGTTGTTCCGAATACATATCCATACATCCATTTATCCATTTTCTGAAGCCACATCTTTATCTTCAGGGCTATGGGAATCATAGAGGGCGATAATTAAATATTTTTGCATTGTTCTTTTAGCCTGTGGTGGGCTGGCGCCCTGCCTGGGATTTGTTCCTGCCTTGCGCCCTGTGTTGGCTGGGATTGGCTCCAGCAGACCTCCATGACGCTGTGTTAGGATATAGTGGGTTGGATAATGACTGACTGACTGACTGTTCTTTCTAGCATTCTAGTTTTATTCCAATAAAATTTCAGCATTTAATTTTTCAATCATTCATCCATCCATTCTTTAATCAAATGATTTATGTGCTTTACATTTATTTGAGAAGGGCATGGAAGTGAAGCCACATTCAGCAGCAATACAATGGGGAAGTAGACATAGGTCTCTATTCAGTTCAATTTAGATTTTCAAGAGGCCAGAGAATATCCTGGTATATCTAGGCTAAAGGCAGCAAATAATGTTGAATGACGTATCAGTCCATTGCAGGGCCCACTCGCCTTCTGATACATGTACTCTCACACTGAAATGTGGACAGTCGAAATTACCAGGTGATCTGTCATGCACATATTTGTGCATATGCATTAATAAGCTGAGTGCTTGAACGAAACATACTGGTAAATCATGCAAAATCCACACACACACAGTGACTTGGATTGGGATTTAATCCAGGTTGCAGGGTCTAGGAGTAGGAACTTTAATATTGAGTAGTTTGCATAGTATTGCTGAACAATCAAAAAATGTACAAGAACATCTCCTGATTATTTAACAGTGACCCACTTCCACTTTTACTCACTCACTCAACGCCAGCCTTCTAACCCTAAAATCACCCAACCCTTTTACTCTTAGGTCCTTGCCCATATCTGCCATGACAATGCTCTCAAGTGCAAATGTTTTGCCTAAGAATAGAAATGAATTAAATTATAAAGAGGGGATGAACTTGAAAACCAATTAAAATATGCAGTCCATTACCAATCCCATTTTCTGAACCTCAGTAATGATCAATTAATAATGTACGTGAAAATGTTTACCACTTTTATCCACTGACATAATTAAAATTAACAAAAATACAATGTTGTACTTTTAATTTTAAGAATGGTCCAAATGGAGATTTAGCAGATGGTATAATTAAGCTGATCTGCAAAAAAAAAAAAAAAAAGTAAAAAGAGACAGAAAAGTGTTAGGGTACATGAGAGAAATGGTTGCGGAGAGATATAAATGTTAAGCAAAGTTTTGAAGATGAACAACAATCAAAAAAATGAGACATTAAAACAGTGTACAACACAAATAGACAAGGAAGAGAGGAAATGTATTATATGAATAAAAATAACTAAAAGACAGTGCCCTAGTGATATATATAGAGTCCCAGTATGAGGTTTTGAATTGTCTCTTTTTATTTATTTTTGTACATGGGCTGTCTTTTCAAAAACATTACCACACCTTTATTGGGTAGATTTATCATACTGAGTTGCAGTTAGCTGACACATACATCATAGGTTATTGTGACATACAAAAGGACCCTATTGTGGGTGTAGTGGGGTGTTCAGATTGTGTGTGTAAGCTCAAGCTGGTAGTTGCATTTAATGTCACAGTGTTAACTGCTGTTTCTTTCAAAAGCATCTCAGGAAAAAACAATAACTGTCATCACTTTCTTATGTACAGTATGTGGCGGTTTTGGATATAGCAGTGTTCTGTCTGGTTATGAACTATGACACTACATAATAGCCAGGTTGTCATCAGGCAGTCTACATAAGGATTGTTTTATCTAGTGAACAAATGTGTAATTTACACCCATTGGGGCCTTCTTCACAATACAGTGCAATTTTTGTATGCAGCTTTGTGGTAGGAAAAAATCTAAATATTAGTAACTGTATCAGTTGTGATATGTGGCTGGCCTTTCATCCCGGGCCAATACCCCCAGGCCGCCAGGTGGAGCCCTTCCTACAGCATGGAGGTGCCCCGAATGCCAGCAGGGAATACTGGACAATGTAGTTTTTATTCTCAGCCCTGTTGGATACCTTGGGACCCGCTAGAGGATGCTGCAGGGAGGCACAGAGACTATTTGCCTTACGCTCAGGAAGTACGTCAGAGTCACGTGGACAAAGGGAACGATGTGCTTCCTGGGTGAAGAAAAGAAGGATTTTTTATCTGACCCGGAAGTGTTCCAGGTCACATGGAAAGAGAGGGTGAAACGCTTCCGGGTCAAGGACTATAAAAAGGACAGTGAAACACCAGAGCATTGAGCTGAGCTGGGTGAAAGGGTGGCAACGCGTCTGGGAGTGGAGGATTGTTTATTGATTATTGTATTGATTTATTATATGAGTATTGTGGAGTGCAGGTGCTTTGTGAACTTTATTATTGTCCAAATAAATAATTATTGGACTTTTACCTGGTGTCTGAAGAGTGGTCAGAGGGTTCAAGGGGTCGAGAGGACCTCAAACTGTCACACAGTGTTCTGATTTAATGATGAAACAGCTGCTGGAAGGGAAGGATTAACCATTTCTTATCATTGGGATATTTTGTATAAATGGTGTTTTTCACGGTAATGTTTAAAATATAGCCCAACTCTTACTTTTATTCAGTTTAACTAAATATATGAAGTCTATCCTTGAGGTACTTGAAACCCCATGTGTAATGGCATCGCTGGAAGTGAATTGGGAGGCATGGTGTGTGTCTTGAAGCAATCTGGAATGTATCATACTGCAATATAGTCTTATTAACTTTCAAAACACTACTGATCTACGGTTGTGTAAATAATGAATTTCAGTCCATCCTAAGAATGACAGGCTCCATTGTGTTATGAGAGCTGAAAGAACTGTAGGGTACCTATCTTAAAAATTCTGCCTCAGTTTCATTTTACCAGAAGGCAAGACTATGGATTCTTTAGCCGCATGTGTAGCTGATTCCAATCCAGTATATTGCTGATGTTGATGGGTAGTATAGTTTTATAATGAACTGGCAGAAGAAGAAGGCTTTTGTCTTTCCTAGGGATTGTCCATTACCATGCCTTCCAAATGCTATTTGTTTCTGTCCATATTCTGTCATTATTTTGTATTTTTTGTACCTTTTTGCTATGTGATTTCAGTAATACTTCATTTGTTTAAAGTGTGTTTTTTGCCATCTCATTGCATTAATTCTCAGTGTGTACTTTATTTTTAAGCTATTTTGTGATCATGATGGCTAAATAGTAAGGTGATGTGATACAGAACACTGTATGCTCCTCAGTTTATTAAATTTATTGTTGTACTTTCTACAGTGTGTGTGTAAGCCACAGACTGATGCAGTGTAAGAAGCATTTTTTCAGTGGAGTGTCATCAAGTAACATGAAATATTAAGCAAAATTTTTCCACATGCCAAATAATTACAGAATTTATTTGGTGATGTTGCATGTTGTTTAGTGACGCTCCACTGAAAACGTGTTTCTTACACTGCATCAGACTGTAGTCTTTATGGGGTGCACTTTGGATCGACTCTCTTAGTACCTTTTTCCATTTCTACTCATATTCCTGTAAGATTGCATAAACATAAATTACTGATTTCAATGTTAGTTGTATTTTTAACAATTCTTCATTCATACAGTGTTATATTTCATGTTTTCTGGTAAGTTTATTAATGAGCTGGCTGAATTCCTAATGTTTTGTCATTATTTTCAGAATTAATTGTGAAACTTAATGGGCTTATTAACTCACTGGTGTGCAGTAATTGAATTTGTCTGACCATTTTGAAAATTTTTTTACAGCACAGTATGTATGTCAGAGAAACCAAAATGACAGTACACTTGCCATCCTTTTTCATACTTCCTCCAGTTATCTGTAAAACTTTCATTGCAATGAACTGCATGTGCTATTCTGTTAGATGGCTCTTGACAACATGAGAATGTGATGTGAAGAATTATGCTTTAACAATAACTATTAATTCAGTGTCTGTTGCATGCAACACCCCCATGCATCATTCAACTGCTACCCCACAGAAAACATTCCCTTTATTAGTCTCACTTCCAGTAAGAGTTTCTTAGGAATGCCTAATTAGCTTAAAGAATCTAACAAAATAGAGAGTAGATAGCAGAGACGGGATTTTGCTTATGCAGTACTGATGTCACAAAGACAAATAGAACATTTAAAGAAAGTTTAACATGACTGCAGTCACCACAGACTGTAAAAACAGAAGAGAATAGAAAGCATGGTTGTGAGAATAAGGTAATAAAAATTGTAAAAATAACACTAGTTTAAAGTGTCTTAAGAAAAGGAAAAATAATGACTTCCAAGTAAGGGTGAGGAGCAGCACGGTGGCGCAGTGGTAGCGCTGTTGCCTCACAGTTAGGAGACCCGGGTTCGCTTCCCGGGTCCTCCCTGCGTGGAGTTTGCATGTTCTCCCCGTGTCTGCGTGGTTTCCTCTGGGTGCTCTGGTTTCCTCCCACAGTCAAAGACATGCAGGTTAGGTGGATTGGCGATTCTAAATTGGCCCTGGTGTGTGGGTGTGTTTGTGTGTCCTGAGGTGGGTTGGCACCCTGCCCGGGATTGGTTCCTGCCTTGTGCCTGTGTTGGCTGGGATTGGCTCCAGCAGACCCGTGACCCAGTGTTCGGATTCAGCGGGTTGGAAAATGGATGGATGGAAGTAAGGGTGAAAAAAAATAAAAAATGAAGATTTTGTCTGTTTTCTTTTTTTTTTGCATTGGATACTAACTTTGAAAGGTGTAGGAAATCAAATTTCCCTTACACAATTTAAGCAAAGAATATCAACAACAATATCACACAGTAGGAAAATTGTGCTCATTCTATTTTGAACTCTCGTAGCTGTGTATTATCATTATGCTTGTCTAATAAAGAAGAGTTCTTTGCTTTTGTGGGATTTTGCTTGATTTTCTTTTCTTCTGCCATCCTTAAATGACAACCCCATTTAAAATTGAAAGACATTGATGGCCTAAATATTGCTTAAAAATTCAACATCTTACTTAAGTGTCTCAATCAAGCAAGCCAATTTATATTATTTTTTATATCACCTCAGTAGTCTGAGTTATAAAATCCCTTCTAATTTCAGCAAATGCAATTTGCACAAACACTTATTCTTTCCTAAAATTATTTCAAATATGTTTTCACACTGTTATGTAGATGCCATTATGTAAATATGTCCTCCCATGTCTTAGAAGGTTGTTTGCATTCCTTGTTCAAAACACTTCAAAAATATTCACAGTCTGTTCCTATTACCTGCACCCCCTAATTTCAAGTCAGACAGAAGTATATTTGCAGTCGCTTTGTGTCATTGTCCTCTGACCTCTCTGTAAGTGCTTTCACAGCAGGTGGTGACTGCCACTTCGGCTTGAATGTTTGGTCCCATGCTTTATGGTTCATTATCAAAAAGGACAAGGCTACTGGGAGTGGGTTTAGCTATAAACAACCTTTTAGTAGAAAGAAAATTACATGTATAAATGATTGGAAAGTAAATGTGTTTAAGATAAAGCAGCTATCAGTTGAATTTATTTGGGTAGATGTCAACAGAGTACAAGAAAATAATGAGGAGAAAGGGTATTAGAGAAAATAGACTTCTGATAGCCTGTGGTTTTTGGCAATGGTGTTTTTGGTATGAAAGTTTTGGTGGGGTCCTGTGGACGTGGGAGACACTGTTAGAAGGAGTGGAGCCATCCCAAGAAACCATGCAGATTGTGTGCGTGTCAGTGTGACTCAGTGAGAAAGAGAGACGATCAAGCACTTAAAGAGCAGTACGTATGAGACCCGCTCCTCTGCTTAAGTGCATTGGTCATTGGTCTAGGTACGTTGTTGCTTGAGAGCCTTGAGAAAGATCATGGCTTGGATTGGCTCAAGGAGCTCAAACAGTTGAGTGCAGATTGTGTTGTTTTTGTTCCCAAGTGTGCAATGAGTTGAAGAGCCTGCCCAAGCAACCAGGGTACCAAACACAAGAATTTCTCAAATAGTCCAATAAAAATGTGTTTCTTATAGCAAAAACATACATGGAGATTTTTATTTAAGAATTGGAAAGTTTGATTGCATTTTAACATTACACTAAAGAACTAAGGCAAGTTTGCTACTAATTTAATGTTTGCACAACAGAGCCATCTGCAGGGAGATGGAAGGGGACAGTGCCCCACTTGCCCTGAATGCACAGATGCTAATGTTCTATTGCAGATCAATAATAAGAAATATTTACTGACCGGCTAAATGGCTGCCCACTTCCTCACGGACATTCTGTATTTCTTTATGTTATTGTTGACCATGAAATCAGAGAAAGTATGATTATGTTGATGTCACTGCAGAGATATTTTCATTCAAGCCAATACAGTTCTAGAAAGCTTTGGCAGTGGTACATGGTGGCACAGTAGGATACTGAGAAGGAAGAACAGAAAGAGAAGGGATTGGAAACTGTTGAATGTGTTAAGATCTGCAGATTTGTATTATACATGCAGGATTATGAATCAACTGCCTAATCTGAAAATTCAAATCATCTGTGCAAGCAAACTCTAAGCTAATTGTAGCATGATAAGCATTAAAATTTAACATTTTTAAACAAGAAACAATAATACTTATGAAAATGCCAAACATGCTTTCATGCTTTCAGCATCTTTTTCAAACTTTATACAGTGCTCGTTTGACAGATCTCTGTTGGTACAATGTTCCAGTTCTATGACACGTGAAAACAAAAAGCAGACTCTCCAGTGCTTTTATGCTTCATTGCAGACATGTTGTAAGGATCATCACTTGAGGATGTGAAAAAACAATTTGGGGCCTAAACAGACAGGTATACTGAATTATATAAAGTTACAAGATTGTTCATTGTTTTGTTTACATAATGAAGAGTATTTTAAATTCAGTCCTAAAATGTATAGGACACCAACGAAACATACTTAAAACTGGTGTTATGTGCCTACTTTTTGGTTAGAACTTCAGCTTCTGCATTTTGAACAAAACGTAGCCCTTTAATATTTTTCTTTGTCAGTCCTTAAAAGTTCATTACAGTAACCTAGTCAGCTAAAGTACAGTATGTGTCAACTTTTCACTGTCTTGTAGTGACAAAAAAGCCTAACGTGAGGTATAGTTATTAAGTGTTATAAAGTTACATTTGTAACCAAGATAAATAGCAAAATTGAAATTCAACTTTGAATGAAAGATAACACATAAATGCTTTACTTCAGACTTTATTAGTAAGGCAAAATAATCAAGATTAGGGCTACATGATGCTTTTTATATTACCAATAGGTGACATTTCTGTTTTGCCTTAAGTATGAAATGTTTCTGTTCATTAAGGGTGCTAAATACATTGTTCTAGCCTCTATACTTGGTTTAAATGCTTACATTAATTCTAATATCAGAAAAACAGGTTATTTCATAGTTTAGGAGCTTTAATAGCTAAAGGGTCTGACTCCTAAATAATTTTATTTAACCTGGCAGGTTTAATGTTCATGATTTTATATTAAACATCAGCTCTAATTTAAACTGGATGCCACTGCATTGTCTGGTGTCCTCCAGATTTATAATTGTACTTCATACTATAGTTAAGATGTGTATAACTGTGTTGCAAATTAACTGGACTGTTATACACAAACAATATGATCAGCCTGAGAAAAACAAACATTATAATAATTCAATTCTGCCTTATAAAAATCAATTAACTAACTTTTTCTAAATGTTGAAAACTGGGAAACAGTCTAAATTTTATATCAGATCTTAAGTAGTGTGGAAGAGAGATACTGTAAGTGAGATAATGAAGGATAAATCATTTTCAAACAATAACACTTAAATCTAAACAAAACTTTAAGCACTTTCAGTTACAAGTTAACTTTATTGATAAAGTCAGTTGAATTTATAAATATGAATAACATCTAATATTATGTTTCAGAACGATATCCTCTAATGGTGACATAAAAAGAGAGAAAAAATCAAATACCAAGTCATAAGAAGATAATGAGATAGTATTGTCTTCAGATTACATCATGTATCAAAAACGTTTATGAGTATGATGATGACCAACTAAGAACACTGAAAGACAGTGCAGCTAAATTGTAGAATTCTATAGTTGAGTATCAAAAACGGCACAAAAAACATAAGGACATTATGACTGTAATAGTTCCAGCACCAAATGGTATTAAAATATATTACATAACTAACTGTATAGTTAAACCAGTCACTGTGTTACATAATCAAGGCAAAACCCTGACACTTTTTAGAAAGTCAATGATTTATAATGGATACAAGATTACCGATATTTTGTTGATGAATTTTCTGTCCGGACATTAAACAAGTTCCTATTATGGTGGTGTGCCTTGAGTTTCTTAACTGCCTTAATAATGAGATTTAATTTGTTTTATAGCTATTTTTATTTTATCTCAGCTTTTGTATGACAGCTAAACACATGAAATAATTTAACATTTTAATATAGATCAATTCTTTATTACAATAAACTTTAACTGGAAAGTCATCATGCATATTGCAGTTATTTGCAGTTCTCTAGTTAAGATGAGAGCTCCTTGTGGTAGAGCTAAGAATAAGTTTTTTGAATGATCTTGTAGTATCTAATTTTTCTTTCCCAAGGAATATTTGTAAAACGAATTTGTTTTTAAAATTTTACTTCACAGAGTTCTAGCTGCAAACAATTAGAGGACTATTAAACCCTATTAAATAATCACAGTTGTACATATCACGGCCTTCAGAGGCCTGTTCAATGAAATTACTTGAAGTTAGGTAACAAATGACTTCAAATTGCCAGTCAGACATCTATAAAATAAAATGCACTGTTGTGAACAAATGTAACGGCATATCAATATACAAATGTTTAACATCATAGTTGTATTTTATATTTATAGATTGCACAAAAAGAGCATAAATGTTAATAAAGCAAAGTATTTCTGCACAACCAGAAATTAACTTCTGTTTTTGGAAGTCCTTTAACAGAGGTAGTGAGTTGCACCTAATTATAGTATGTAAAATTAATGGAGTTGACTGCCAGAAGGGAGAAATTATTTTTTAAACAAGGTTAGTAAAGAAACAAGAGGAAAAGTCTTATTATATTACTGTAGGTTTGGGATACAATGGCCCAGTGATCTTGTGAATTAAATAAGCAAAATATATCTCATCCAAGTTTTCTCTGTATTTTAAGGTGAGCAGTCAGAAATTTGAGCCAAATGTAGGCTGAAAGTAAAAGAGGTACATAATACTAAAAAAAGTAAAAATATGAGAAATAAATGAGGAACACATAGACAGTGTTTTAGTTTTCATGGACAGTATGGAGGAGTTCTGAACACACAATGATAAAATTGTTCAGATTTTGAAGGTTGGGGTGAAAATTTGAAGGTTTATATTTGGAGCTTTCTCTAATGAAAAAAGAGTGACATTGCAACTGGAGATGTAAGGAATGTAAACTAACTCCAATTATACAGTTTAGATTTACACTTTAGGCTCATTATTTAGTTTCTACTGATGTATGACTGGCTATTGCTGTGTTCAGGATTGTTTCCTATCTCATGCCATGATTCTGGAATAGTCTTATACTCCTATGTTGGAATTAGAATAATATCATATTGAAAAGTAATAAACAGATGAATGAGTCATATTTTATTTGCTTGCCCTTTCATTTCTCTGTAAAGGCTATAAAATCCTGCCTTACAATTTATAAAGCATGAATACACTGTTCATTACTATAATATTTCTAAGTTAATTAAGAAATAGAAAATTGCAGGATGTTCATACACTGTAATATTAAGCTATAAAAAGTTTAGAGGCTGTTTAGCTATTACACAAATGCTGCATATTGTACTGTGTCCATTTCAAGCTGACTTTTACAGTCAGTGCTTTTATTTGTAGCTCTTGCTCTCTAACAGATTTATTTTTTATTCGTACTAGGCTGTTTCTTCTGGAGATGTCTTTGAAAACAGCACCAACAGCAGTAACTGCAATGTTGTCAGATCAATTTCATATTTATAAAGCAACATATTGATTTTATGTTATAGATGCAAATTGATGCAGTACATTACCAAGGGTTTCTTTACCTTGTGAAAGGCATGGAAACCTGAGGGCGCAATATCTGTATTTTTTTATTTTTTTGATAATTCAATTGTCTACATTTTCTAAAACAGATAACAACTTCTGCTTCAGAACTTTTTAATAGTGTTTAAAATTTTGTGTTTCAGAGTAATACCCTTTAAAAATTCTCATGAAAGGACAGAGATATTTGAAGCTAACCTTTAAAGTACAGAAGGAATAAGAACTCTCTATTTTGAGAATTGGTCTTCTATATGATTTCTGGCTTATTACAGATTTTTCACAGCTCTTCCATTACCATAGGAACTTAAAAATCAGTCCGCCTAAAAGGACTCAAAATGAGTTTTTTTTTTCCCACAGTATCCCATAGTTATTAGAATACATCTCTCATTTTTAAAGTTGTGAGTTTTTAACAGTGTACATTATAGAGTATTTTTTAAGATTCATACCTTAACATGCAAAATGAAAATACTTAACTTTAGTGTATTTCTATATTTCTATATCTCCTTATATATCATCCTAAAAATTGGTTTTCAGTCTGTTGTTGTGGCATATTGATGTGGAAGAACATTAGAACTAATTGTAATGAGAATAGGCCATTCTGTCCAGCAAGCTCATCCATCCTGTTCTCCAAGATTATACAAAACAACAAGTCAAGATCTGAAGGTCTCTAAAGTCATACTCTCCACCACACTACTTGGTACCTTATTAGATGTATCTATGGTTCTTTGAGTGAAGAAAAACTTGCTAACATTAGTACAAAATCTGTCCTTAACAATTTTCCAACCATGTCCCCATGTTCTTGTTACAGCTCTTTATTTTAAAGTTAACAGCTGGGACCCACTGTATTACCCTAAGTTCTTGTCAATAAGCTGCGGCTTATCTAAGGAAAAAAGTTGTGAAAATGAAAAAATAGAATATCGGCTTATACATAAGTCCGGCTTATACATCCATCGCGGGGGTTGCGTTCCAGAGCCACCCGCGAAATAAGAATATCCGCGAAGTAGAAACCATATGTTTATATGGTTATTTTTATATTGTCATGCTTGGGTCACAGATTTGCGCAGAAACACAGGAGGTTGTAGAGAGACAGGAACGTTATTCAAACACTGCAAACAAACATTTGTCTCTTTTTCAAAAGTTTAAACTGTGCTCCATGACAAGACAGAGATGACAGTTCCGTCTCACAATTAAAAGAATGCAAACATATCTTCCTCTTCAAAGGAGTGAAGCAAACAAATCAATATGTCTGTTTGGCTTTTAAGTATGCGAAGCACCGCGGCACAAAGCTGTTGAAGGCGGCAGCTCACACCCCCTCCGTCAGGAGCAGACAAAGAGAGAGAGAGGAGAGTTTGTTTTTCAGTCAAAAATCAATACGTGCCCTTCGAGCTTTTAAGTATGCGAAGCACTGTGCAGCATGTCTTTTCAGGAATCAGCTTTACAAAAGATAGCAACGTGAAGATAATCTTTCAGCATTTTTAGACGAGCGTCCGTATCGTCTAGGTGTGCAAACAGCCCCCCTGCTCAATCCCCCTACGTCAGGATCACAGATAGTCAGCGCAAGAGAGAGAGAACAGTAAGCTGGGTAGCTTCTCAGCCATCTGCCAATAGCGTCCCTTGTATGAAATCAACTGGGCAAACCAACTGAGGAAGCATGTACCAGAAATTAAAAGACACATTGTCCGCAGAAATCCGCGATATATATTTAAATATGCTTACATATAAAATCACAATTTAAATGACCGCTACGCGCTCGTGTTGACTCGGCGATGCCCAGAGCAGAAAGAACGCGCTCCGGCCGCTCCAACCGCGCCATGCGGGGAGTGAGAGAGACGGCAATATCTCACACTCTCTCCCCCCTTAAAGAAATTAAATGGGCGCGAGTGAGACCACTGACCTCCCTCCCTTCTATTAGTTATAGGTTATAGTACGTTCGGCTTATCCATGAGTCCGGCTTATCTATGATACGATTTTATTTTAAAAATTCGTATGATTTTTGGTCTCCGGCTAATACATGAGTCCGGCTTATAGACAAGAACTTAGGGTAATTACTTTCATTCATTGTCACCTCTTACTTCCTTTTGCTTGAACTAAAAAGGTTCATCTTCTTCAGTCTATCCTTCTAGCTCAAACCTCTTAGTCCCAAAATAAGCCTAGATTTTCTTTAGCTCTGCTATGTCTTTTTTTGTAATATGGAGACCAATACTGCACACTGTACTCCAGGGTGAGACCTCACTAATGCATTATAAAGCATAACCTTGTTTGACTTGTACTGCAAAAATCATGATGTATAACCGAACCTAATACAACCTTTTTGATTGCTTCTGTACACTGTCTGGATTTAGATAACAATGACTCCACTATAACTCCAAGGTCCTTCTCATAAGGTGTACCGTGAATTTTCAGATATCTCATTGTGTATTCAAATCTTTCTTTACATTTACTTACATTACATTTCACCTGCAACAAATCTGCCCCGGCCTTTATGCTGTCCAGGTCTCTGTAATATTTTAACTTAGTATACATTATCTACCCTTCCATCCAGGTTGTTATCATTTGCAAATTTAATCAGTTTATCAATATTCTTGCACATATCTTTTATGCACAGTGTATTAAAACAGCAGTGGCTCCAATTCTTTTTTGTATAAATTGATCTATTTGTATGGAATGATTACAATAAAATGAATAAATAAAATTAAAAAAAATAGCAGTGGCTCCAGCTCTGATCCCTGAGTGACACCACTTTTAACATAATCTAATTC